>NW_015546146.1:138280-139039 GCF_001515605.1 Sinocyclocheilus anshuiensis | reverse complement strand
AGACTTTTAAGAAGGGATGGATGTTTGCTTCAAGTGATAGGCCAGGTAAGTGAAATTATATTATCTCGTTGTATGTGTGTCGTTTTCTTTACGCTTTCTGACTGAAAGCAACCAAAAAGCCATTTTAAAGTGGTTAAGCAAATAATAATAATAATAATCGGCAGTGATCAGACTCCTCCTTTATTTTAAAACCCACGAGCCGCCACTGATAATAACATAACATAACATAACATAACATAACATAACATAACATAACATAACATAAAACAAACAAACAAACAAACAAACAAACAGTATATTCTCAAAATATCTCAGTTAAAAATAACCAAATGGCAACTAGTAAGGTATTGGGTCATTAAACTAACCCTGCAAGGTTTGTGCATTTTAACCCAGCTGGGCTGCACATTGATTTAAACCAAATGTGAGCTCATACTGATTTGAATGAAAAGCTAAGTTTTGCTTATAAACAGTTATACTGTCTAAAATGTGCATTTCTCTATACAAAATAATGTTAAACATTCAGTATTAACACCTGTATAGCTGATGTGCGCGAGCTGATAAGCAAAGCACGCTGAGTGGATGCGAGAGCTTGTCGAGTGAATATACCTTTCTCACAGACATCACTGGACAGTTTGTAATTCGGTCAGATTTGTCAAAAACAAGTAAGTAAAACAATGCACAAGTTACTTAACAGTAGGGAGGGAGAGAGAGAGAGAGAGAGAGAGCGCGCGCAATTCTGTTGTGTGATCTTTGATGTTC
>NW_015546146.1:133392-138029 GCF_001515605.1 Sinocyclocheilus anshuiensis | reverse complement strand
TATTTTTAACCTTAGGCATACACGACTTTCTGGCGAAAGTGAATCTAGCAGCCTGTGTGAAATGTGCTAGGCTGTAGCCTACTACTTGTCCCTCTCATTCCGCACCAGTACAAATACGTGCACGCGTTGCACGCGTTTTGCCTGCTTGAATGTTTCTGCATTATATGAGTGGCTTTGGAATATAATAAATACTGTCATACTAACAGCTGTCTGAATAATTTTTGGTTGATTGTAATCCATTACATACCTTTCTTTCAAAGTCATCTAACATTATCAAGCTTTTATTACCATTTTCTAAACTATAGCGAATAAACTGTGATAATGTGAGAAATGTTGAAGGTGTCTGAATAAATTTTGGTTTGACTATCTATTTGATAAATGAAGTTAACCAACTAACATTATACATACTCTTTTGGTTTCTGTACCCAATATTTAAAAAATGTACAAATGCAACAAAAATATCGGTAACGGTACTTGGTATCGGAAAGTACCAAAAATAAAAGTATTGGTATCGCGCGAGTACTGGAAAAAGTGGTATCGGTGCATCCCTACAAAATTCTTGTTTATTGAATTGTTTTTTTAACAATATACTGTATCTCTCGCAATAAAGCAGAACGTCAACCTTTTTTCTGATTATGCACACAACGATGATTACCTGCAGAACTTTGCATGTGGTTATAATTGTCCTTTTTCTTCTTGTCTTGCTCTTGAATGTTTTTTTCCCCTTTTGGTTATGTTTGTTTATCTTTCTGCTAAGCATTGTGAAGCGTCCTTGTGTTTGTGAAAGCACTAAACAAACAAAAAATGTATTATCATTAACTGAATAATCTTCAAAAATCCTATATATTGTTTCCTCAGGGTCATATTTCCAACCATTTTATGGCAGCACAATGGCACTTTGTGGAAAGTAAAGTCATCTTGACAGCTTTGACAGCTTTAATCCCAGCCAGAGATAAACTATTTGTCCTGTATTAAGTCATTTGTGTTGCTCTACACAGTATGTTATGGTAAGGAAATGCTGCGGTTAAACCCATCACAATGGTGCAAACCACATTCATGTGTAAAATCCACAAACATCTCAATTCTAAACAGCCATTAAAAACACCAGCAGCCTGACATAGATAATATCCTCATAAATCTCAAAGTTCTCACAGACAGCCTTTTGTTGAAAGAGATTGGCCAATTACTAAAATATGCTGCACCGTTTGCGAGGTAAAATCGCCTGAAGCAGAAAATCTCAGCTGCCTTTAAATATTCCCTGTTGTCGGGAGACAAAAGACGCTCTTCAAAACAGTTGAAACGGCCTTTCAATTGACCAATCAGCTGTCAGAGCTTCAACGTGACACAGACTTCCATTGAGATAAGTCCTCAACCTATGACCTTTAAAACTAAAACATATTATATGTCTATTCCACCCCCAAAACAGGGGATCGAGTGTTTAACCTCCTTCAAAGGAAACAGAGTCATTCATAGAAGGTGTGTGGGGGCAAAAAGACACACACAAACTTACAAATCCAGAGGGGGAATATGATACACCTTATGTGCATTAAGGAGGACGGAACAGAGATAAGGTCAGTTACTAAAGTGAAAGCAAAATAGTTTCCTTTCCTTTTTTGTCCCTTCTTACTTATTTTCCTGTTTTGTTTTGTTTTACACAAATAACTCCTACAAACCTAATGACCGCAGGCCATTAAACCACGCATCTCCTCAGCGTGGCCCCTTCCAAAACAGTCACCTGTCAAGAGAGACGTTACTTTATTACAATTTAAATTGCCTTAATCTGAACACCAATCATGATCCCATTGTCCCAGTTTGATGGCCTATCATTACATCGTCCCCCATAGAGTGTATAATCAGCACTTCTTATTCTCTTCGTGGACTTACAAGAGGCAAGTTCTCAGAAACCCTCCGAAGACGTCAGTGTGCACCATGTCATAGTCCAGTAATGAGGACCTGCCAGGGAGAAGCAGAAATAAGAAAGATGGAACAAACTGTCCGTGTCCAACAGGCCGATAATGACGGCAGACGAGAGCGGTGTGAAAAATAATGTATGCTTGTTCTGATGACACTAAATGGACTTGATTGAGATAATTAAACAAGCTACATGATATTCTTCCTTCACATCATGAACATCACTGTGGGCTTTAGACTTTATAGATACAAAACAGAAGAAGCACTTAGTTTTGCGCCATTCATCATCATCATCAACAACATCATCATCGTCATCATCATCATCATCATCATCATTATCAAAAAAAAAAAAATTGTATTGTATTGCTTAGTTGCAGGAGATACATTTATGCTACATTTATTTATTTTTGGATCTTGAAACTTTTAACCCTCTGGTGGGTGTTCTTCTGTCATTTTTGACTGAAAATTGTTAATTATTATTATTATTATTTATTTATTTATTTATTTTTACTTCATCAGAATGCTATGACATTTGTTGAAGGTTTTGGCACTTGCTATGTGAACACACACACACACACACACACACACACACACACACAAATTAATCAATCAATCAATCATGGCAATTCAAAATAGTCCTGAAAAAAGTATTCACACTTGTACTCCTCAAAAATGAAAACATCTGAAATGAATGGGAAACAACATTTCTTCAAGTGGAAATATTTGGTACCGTGCTCAAAAAAAAAAAAAAAAATAAATAAATAAAAGATGAGTTTTGTTTTTTTCACACTGGCAATAATCTGCCACGTGTCTTTCTTAAAAAGAGACCAAACATTTTGGTCAACATTCAGTTAGCTGTAATTTTTGACCGCCAAGCAGGAAGCACCAGAGGGTAAACCCCACTGACTTTTATTGTATGAATAAAAACAGCTGTAACATTTCTCAAGTACACTGAAAAAATCTGGAGTAGAAACAATTTTCATTGAAAAAAATGCTTGCAAATGTCAGAAAAAATTGCAAAGAAATGGCAAGTGAACGCCACTGAATTAAACATTGAATTTTTAAGTAGAAAAACTAAAATAGTATTTTCCTGTAAAACATGCTCTAATAATCCTTGAAAAACTTCAAAAAAATATTTTTACTGTGTACAGAATACACATATAAAAATAACTATACATTCTCATATAATGAGCTAGTGATCAGTCCTCCAGTTGGCAGATGTATATGTGCAATTCTGGAAATTACAGTCTTGCAGTAATGACAAAGTGGCACTGGTCCATACATTCATAAAATTAAGATAACATGCTCCAGAGATCTGGACCACTCATGAAACAAAATGCCAGGCACCACTTTAGATAGCATGCTTCCCTAGTGAAAAAAAAAGTATACCAAGTATACTTGCAGGCAGACTAATTGTCAGTATACTTCAAGTGTGTTAATGATTAGTTAACTTGAAGTGTGCTATTTTGGAACAACTATTTTTGTACTAAGTGTATGTTAGTTGTAATTAAATTATACTAAAGTATAACTTTAAGTGTATTTAGTGTACTTTTCTATACTAAATTGGAACAACTTCAAGTACACTTAGTACACTTTAAGTATATGCCTATTTACATGCTTGATTAGTGATATTAAAGTGTACTTTTTTTGTATTACAAGTACATTACAAATGAATCATGAGTGTCTTTGAAACACACAAGCAATATACTATAAATGTATTATTTTTGAGTAAAAATATGCTAATTATTCCACAATGCTGAATCCACCTTTTAAGGTCATTACAATAAATACATAACTTCAATGACAAACAGAGACACATTATTAACAATTCAAACAGTGTTTATTTAAACCTCAAATGGTTTTAGCATTGCAAAACATAAAATGCACCATGTTTTTAAATAAAAAGAATGCTGAAAGAAAAAAAAAAAGAAAAAAGAAAAACATTTAGCAACAGCAGCAACACACAAACTTCACTTTTTCTTGTGTGTGGAAACTCCACAAGAACAGCATTTTTTAAGAAAGTAAAAGAGGTAAGGTCAGAGGGCATGTTCATACAACTTTTTCTTTTTACTACATCTCCTGTATTAAACCCGTACTACTTAAAGGTGCAATATGTGATTGTCTTCAGAAACATTTTTTGTTATGCTGGTTGAAAGTCTCTTCACATCCCGATAGCAATCATTAAGTTAAGTGGTCTAAATGTATTTGCCTTTATTAGGGGTGCACCGATACCACTTTTTCCAGTACTCGCCCGATACCGATACTTTTATTTTTGGTACTTGCCAATACCGAGTACAGATACCAATATTTTTATTGCATTTGTAAATTTTTGTTGAATATTGGGTACAGAAACCAAAAGAGTATGTATAACGTTAGTTGGTTAACTTAATTTATCAAATAGATACAGTCAAACCACAATTTATTCAGACACCTTCAACATTTCTCACATTATCACAGTTTATTCGCTATAGTTTAGAAAATGGTAATAAAATATGACAAGAACTCAGAGTTAAACTGTGTCAGAACAAATTCAGCTTGATAATGTTAGATAACTTTGATAGAAATGTATGTAATAGATTACAATCAACCAAAAATTAGACAGCTGTTAGTATGACAGTATTTACACAACAATGAATACTTTGTCGGGCAACCCTTAGCCTTAATGACAGCCTGTAGTCTCCTGGGCATGCTGTCATCCAGGTTCATGCAAACCTCAACTTCCATGT
>NW_015546146.1:127610-133309 GCF_001515605.1 Sinocyclocheilus anshuiensis | reverse complement strand
ACTTAATTATGCCCATTAAAATGTATTTTACAAGTTTTTGTTACTTTCACTGTTCATTATTTTGCTCTATGGTACATCATCTTTAATTGAATAGCATTAGAGCAGCGGCTTAGTACTGTAATCACGCATGCAAAAATAGCAATTCATCCAAAAATGAAGAAATGTACTTAAACAAAAATTTCAGAAAACGATGGTTTACATCTGTGCATTTAGTGCAAAACACTAAAACCTATCAATTCAATCAATGTGAATTCTTCACTTTAGGCTCGTAGTATTGCAGACATCTTGTTGCCTTTGACATCGTAGCACTCCACGCTGCCTTTGCTCTGAAAACATTGATTTCAAAAATACTTGTTTGTCTGTCTCCGACTGAGAAAAGCACACACACACAAAAAATTATATATATATGTTTTTTATTTTCCCACTGACAAACTGTGGTGTAAAACACTGTATATTTAACACTTGCCGTTGATAACTTTGATGTAATGTCGTGTTAATTCCTCTTTGCTAGCTAATACATTAGCGTTGCCGAGCTGGTTAATCTTTAAATAATAAGATACGACAATAAATCATAAACGTTCAAGTTTTTTTTTAAGGAATAAAGAAGCTTGAAATGCTTACCTGTTCTTTTTCGTGACTCTTCTTTGAGTGAGCTCAGCTCAGCTCAGCTGTGATTGGACGGACTGACGTCTAAACTAAAAATACTAACACTAAAAATATATAATTTGCCATAATTAAAAGTTATTACATAAAAAGGCTTAATGTAGGCTTTATATGAAAGACGTATGTACACTGAAAAAAAAATATTAAAAAACTGTTTTAAGGTATGTTGCAAACAATTTATTTTAGCTATATTTAAATAAAAAAATGTTGAAAATTAGTCAAGTAAATTTATTTAAATGTAGATAAAATAAATCGATTGCAACCACTTTCCTTAAAAAAATGTAGTAAATTCAATTAATATTTTCCCCCAGTGAAATATAGTACATATTAGTAAATATACATAAATATAAAAATAGTAAATATATTTACTATTGTTTATGTATTTATTTGATTAGCTTTTAATTATTTATAATAACCTATAGCCCTATACTCTATACAAACATATTTTCTCCAAAAACATTATTTAAAAGAAAAAAGTTGTTTCAAGTCAATTCAACATCATGCAGTCGTGTTTGAACGGGAAACCTGATATAATGGTGTTAAGTCAAAAGGAATTGTTTAATTAAAGTGAACAGCATTACATTTTTTTTCTCAGTGAGCAGTGTTCTTTATCATTCCTGTAATAACATGACTCTTTAAAAGAGAAACAATTCTGTTGTACAGTGAAGTGATGGAACATTCTGTGAAATTATGACCCTGGTGGCTTTCAAGTGTGAGGATGGGGCATCTTCTGCATCCACCACAAACAGATTGTTTTAGCTAAAGAGCTTGCGTGGGGGAACTTTTTTAGAGATGTTCAGCTAAATATATCTTCAACATTTATATAGTGTCTCATAATGTATTTGCTGTCCATCCTCAATCACTCAAGTGTAAATGTGTAATTATTAGGTCTAAAGACAAACTGTATGTCATTCCACTTACAAACAATATTGAAAAGAGACTAGAAACTGATTTCTGGGGAGCTACTTCTGCAGCTTTCAATGCCAATTGTTGTTTTTCAGCTTTATTTCTCCATACAATTTAGATGCTAATATACTTTTTATATATTTAAAGATAGTAAATTTTTTGTTAGTATATTTGCAATGTACTATTAAAACAGGTAATATACTACAAATCCACTTGACTCGGAAGCAGCCTGCATTTCTGGGCTGAGGACGATCGTGGAGCTTCGGAGGATTTGGGGGTGGGCAGGCGGTCCGAGCCGTTGGTGCGGTATGTGGGGGTTCCTGGTGTGGGGTAAGCTGGCGAGACGCTGCATGCCTCAGAGTGCCTCAAATAGTCCACAGAATAGTGCATAAGTAAGGAATTTAAAACACACCAATTGCCGTGCAAATAGAGTGCATTCGTGCCTGCCCACTTTTTCAGCATTGCTGGTTTTGGAAGAATTTTTTTCATTCACTTTTCCATTGGGATTTAAAAGAAAGAACAAGTCTTCATTAAAGTGTTACAAGCTAAAGTTGTTGGTTGTATATACAGAGACAGCATATTTTAAGTTCATTGCAAAATAGGCATGCATATATTCAAATATTTAAGTGTTTTGACTCGATTATGTCATTTGGGTCTTCGTGGGAGTGGGCGGAGCTTAGCACTTGTTTGGCGCAATCTGCTCGCTGCTGCTCTCTTATTGGTGGAATTTTCTTTACAGCATCATGGGTAATGTAGTTTTTTTTTACTAGTGATTCCGCTGTTAAACACAATTATTTAAAATATAAGTTTGATATAATATTAACTGATGCATTCAACAAAAGCATTAACAACCTCAGAGCTCACAGCAGATCTGTCTATAAAGGTTTATAAGTTATAAAAATAAATTTTCCAATTTTTTTTCTGACTGTAACACTCTATTGCATTCAGTACAGACTTTTTTTTTTTTTTTTGTCTGTGTTTAGTTTTACCTGATTTACCTAATGCCTGAATGATTCTAGTGCTAAAACAGCACATGCAAATAAGCTATTCGCTTGCACAATCCTTCTTTGAGAATTCACTTCCAAACTAGGGCATGAAGTGTGTCAACAGTGTATCGAGGAGTTTCTATAATTGTGGTGTGTTTACACAGGATTAACTCTGGAAGTTTCAGGTAGTGGAAAACCCAGTCTGCTCCAGAGTTAATAAACACACAGGGGTTTTGCGGAGCCATTTGTGAGCGGTCCTTTCGTTCAAAGAAACACAAAAAAGAAACCTCAAATTAATTCCACTGCAATAAAGTTTGCCAGCATCCATTTGCAGCAGGAGGAGGCCTGAGAGCCATTACACTGAGACATGGAGCTGAAGACAGAGAGGAAGTTCAGATGATATAGGTAGTCTTACATAATACCTGCTAAAGCCACAGGTAGACAGGAACGAGGGCGGATTGTGATTAAGCGATCATATTAAAGAATCGTGAGTCATCTCTGCTTCACAGACAGAAACCTGAGGGATACCACAAGCCTTTGTAAGGTATTACTTAGAGCTGAAACATGCACATACAGGAACCTAGGACATTTTTCGTGTCTACAAGACTGTGCACTGGCAATGTGTTAGACATTTCCAGAATTTTTGTAAAAGTACATAGGTCTGATTAGAAGTTTGGAAGAATGTAGGGTATCTGCAGGGCTCTCTTGTATGAAGATAAAGGGTGGGAAACTAGATCAGCTTACACGCCTGAATCAGATCAGGTGACCTGGAGGAAACAAAGTTCAACAGCCAGAGACACTTACAGAAAAAAAGACGACTTTCCTATTCTGTTTTTTTCTTCTTTTCTTTGCATACACACACTAGATGAGAAAATGTACTAGAGAACAATTATTAGAAATGAAGCCACTTGACCAGCAGATTTGTTACTTTGCAACTTAACTTAACGTTTTCAATTCGTAAAATATAATAAATATAAAATGTAATATATTAAAAATATATATATTATTTTCAAAAATAATACACTGGTACTGATGAAGTCTTTATTAATATATTGACATTGTGACTAATCATAAATTAAATTAAATTAAATTAAATTAAATTAAATTAAATTAAATTAAATTAAATTAAATTAAATTAAATTAAATTAATAAAATGTTTGAGAAAATCAACACCAACAAGCTATCTTTTCCTCTTCTGATGAAGTTAGCCTTGGAAAAGTTTCCAGATCACATTTTGAATTTTTGTTTGTTTTAATCAAAATGCAAACACATATGATATAAAAACAGACATTCTTTTAAAATGATTTACAATATTATTTACCTTGATTGATTTTTTACACGAATGCATAAAATAATAAAGAATCAATAAATAAATAAATAAATGGTAGATCAGAATGTTTGCCAACAGAATAATAATAATAATTCCTTACAGATATATATGTATATGAATATATATATATATGTTTGTGTGTGTGTGTGTGTGTGTGTGTGTGTGTGTGTGTGTGTGTGTGTGTGTGTGTGTGTGTGTGTGTGTGTGTGTGTGTGTGTGTGTGTGTGTGTGTGTGTGTGTGTGTGTGTGTGTGTGTGTGTGTGTGTGTGTGTGTGTGTGTGTGTGTGTGTGTGTGTGTGTGTGTGTGTGTGTGTGTGTGTGTGTGTGTGTGTGTGTGTGTCTCAAATGAATAGAATCAAACCACTTCATGTTATTCAATGATATGCTAGGTTATGGAATGTTGCCTTTAATACTGGGTTTCTTGAATATTTGAAATCTTTTTCATGACTCAAAAGTCAAGGGACATGCTTGTCATCATATTTTGTAAATGGCCCCTCTTTTTCCTCTTCATATTTCCACAGTTTTTATTACATTAACAAATATCAGATTCTCTAAATAGATTGGAGGCATGGAAAGGTCAATGGCGTTATTAATTCACTGTATCGCCCATATGTGCCCATAGAGACAAAGCTGCTGTGTTACTATACCAGTTTTAGACACACAATCCACTCTCCCTGGGGCCGAGAGCATCTATAAATATTTCAGTGACTCAAATGGATTCCATTTAGATCCGATGCAGCCTTGGAATCCACAGGTGGAGAGCAGACCTGCTGGCCTCTCCATACAGGCACTGGGGCTTATTTATGGAGACGGAAGGATTGAATCAATACCACAATAGAGAGAGTTTTAAATCAAATAAAGATGATTTGTGGCATATTCTAGCATAAAGAGGTTTTGAGTTGACTGCAGGATTTAATTGAACTCTGAGATAAGATCAGAGAGCAATGCTCAATGAATCTAAAGCTGACAATGAACTTGGTTTGTTTGAAAATGAAAGCTCAAGGTTTAAATGGAGTGGGAAATGAAGACATGCTGACAAAAATAGATCAATATTGCAAAATATTCTAATGATATACTACTACTAAGAAAAAAAGTTAAAATAATATTTTATATAATTTTCTTGTAATCTATATAAATATATAAGTAATCCAAATTTAAATAGATAGATATATAGATTCCCAGATAAACATAACATTGGGGTTTTCAAACTGGGGTTTGGGGACACCCATAGTTTTTATTATTATTAGTAGTAGTAGTAGTAGTAGTAGTAGTAGTATTTATCTACCAGAGAAGACTTGTGTATTCATTTATTTGTTTGTTTGGTTGGTTGTTTGCTTTCACAACACTGGTTAAAATCATGAAATATAATCATTAATTATTAATTGCTTTGGTAATTTTTTAACATTTTAATCAGATCTATTTTGATACTTTTTAGCATTTTCTGTACTTGAATCGCTTTTTTTGTTTTATTACAGTAATGTAGCAGAGTGAGCTATAGACCCAGTATGATTGGTTGGCGTTACCCAAACAGGTGAACCTATCAGGGTTTGTACTTTATCGTGATTGGTCAGTTGGGTAAGTTTCATTAGCCAATTAGTGCCTGTTGTGCATATAAAAGGGGGAAGTGTTTGGTTGCTTGGGATGCCTCATCCTTGGTACTGGCCCTTTGTGACATGTGGCACTTTGAATGAGTGTTAGCAGTTGGGTTATCCTCCTGTCTGTCGTGTGCTGGCTGTTGGCCAGTTTTCAGATATGGGCCTGCAAGTAGCTGTAATCCTGCATGGTGAGCGACCATGTGTATTGCAGCATTGTAC
>NW_015546146.1:104153-125628 GCF_001515605.1 Sinocyclocheilus anshuiensis | reverse complement strand
TGTGGTGAGTGGTGAGCGACCATGGGTATTGCAGCATTGTACTGTTTTCTTGCAGGAATGATTGCACGGTTTCTAATGTGGTGCGTGGATTTAGGTGGGGGGTGGCCATGGTACCTTGTACTGCGTGTCCACATGGAGTGCTGTGTTTAATATTTCTGATTTTTCACGAGTGTGTGTCATGGGTATTGAGTGTGGGGTAGAAATCTGAGGGTCTTTGCTGGCCACCTCCCTCTTTATTTTCTCTTATTGTATTGTACTTTGTAAGTTACTGGTAAAGACGTCTGATGTATTGAGACCTGGTGTGAAGTGTTGTATGTGGTTTTTATCAATTATATGTTAATAAAGTGACTTTTTATTTATATCTGTCTATCATTGTGCTCACCCTGCCTTTGGCAACGAACCTGTGTCCCTTTGTTTAGGGCTGTTATGTCCCGGTGTATTCCGGGTGGCGTAGTCGACTATAGGATTTTTCTTATTATTGGTAATATTTAAGCACCTGACCACTTACTGCCACAGTAACAATTTAAAAGTAAATATATTTTTTTAGAAATAACATCAACCTTTTGTTGTCACGCATTCTATATTTATTACACAGTAAAAGTGGGTTTTTACACACATGTAACTGCCATTATTAGTAGTGGTGGTGGTGGTGGTGGTGGTAGTGGTAGTGGTATTACTACAACAACTACTATTAGGGTTTTAAACCGTGCCATGTATATGTAACTTTAAAGGAAAATAGCTGTCTGATCATATATATTAGGTCTGCTGACCATTCATTGTTAGTTGTCCCTCGTGTAAGGCTGAAGAGCAGGGGTGACCACGCGTTTGCAGTGGCGGGCCCTAGACTTTGTAATAATTTGGCTTTACATGTTAGAAAGGCCCAAACACTTACTGTTTTTAAGTCTAGCTTAAAAACCTACTTTTATAGTATGACATATAACACTGTGTGAGAGCTGCTATTTTATTTTACATTATTCTATATTATTTCATAATATTTTTAACTCTGTTATTCTATTTGTCATATTGCCTCATTCATGCTTGTACAGCACTTTGGTAAACGCATGTAGTTTCAAAAAAAGTGCTTTATAAATAAACTTTGACTTTGATATATAGTTCTTTAAAATAAAAAGTATCACATATACTAAAAAAAGTAAAGTATTACATCCTAAAAAAAAATCAAAAATCTGTGAAAGATTTTGGTTGACTATCAACAGGATTTATGGTTTATGATTTGGTTAACTATCAACAGTCATTTTCGTTCCTCGCTTAAATCAGCGCTTTAGGTGCGAGAGACTTTTTAAAGTCTGAATCCGTAGCAGCAGGATTTTATTAATACAGTAGCTGCTCTGACTCTGTCTTATTAGCACGATGATCCCTGACTTCCACACGCTGAGTACATCTCTCAAACGAAGCCATGCTGGGAGAAGGACGTGTGTGTGCGAACGTAAGTCAGCGTGTCCATGTTTCTCGTCGTATCACTACGCCTTATTTCATATCCTGTCTGGGTAGTTTATGGCTCAGTGAATGAATGCAGGCTCCTGTTTAATCTGATGAATGTAATTCCTGTTACACGAGGAAACTGTACAGCAAAGCAATGACAGAACAAGAGTGAAAGGTTGGGGTGTGGACAGAAGAGGTATAAGAAGAGTTATTTTCCTTTTCAGCATTGTGCCATGAACAAGTTTATGCTGTACCCGGGCCATATGTTCTCTGTGGGAAATGGGTTTTATTAATTCTGTTACATCCAAGTCAGTTGGGTGACTTACGGTCCATGTGCACAAATGTGAGGCTCTATTGTCGGCCGCGTTCAGAGAAGAAAAGTGATTAAAAAAAGAACCTGGAGGGGAAAACAAGCTCCCATAGTTTCTTTCAACACGCAATCGTGTGCCTTTCCCTTGTTTGGAGGAAGTGTCCATTTTACTGGCCCTTTGTGGTCCAGCTGTTGTCTTTTAATTGGCCGTTCTGAAAGCAATGAAGCATGTCAGTTACATCGTCTTGTAAAGTGCTTTCACGCCACTTCCAAATGATGTAATTACCTAGCCATTCAACGCACAGGCTTGGAACATATAAACAGGGCCACGGCTAACAGCAAGAGAGTCGCTGAGGTTTCTCTAAATATGGTTTTCATTTAGGAAGTAAAACAGCAGAAAGAGAAGCAGTAGTTTGCTCCAGAAACTGCTGCTTTCATTCGCTTTTCCACCACAGCCCAGCTTATGTTTTCTGAGTAAAGTGATGAAGAAAAGGGTGCATGGATATGTACTTTCATGTGTAAAGTAAGCCAATTATTCAAAAGTATTTGCCATCAGCAGCACACCACTGTATGTACACGGTCATGCAACTTGTTTCACTCTTGTTCATTTTGGCAGTTCATGGAATTGCTATTTTTTCCCCTTTCATTAATAAGTATCACTTAAAGGTGGAGTATGTATTTTTTTTCAAAAACGCTTTAGAAATCTGAGTCGGGCCGAGTACCAAAACAAACTTGTAGCCAATCAGCAGTAAGGGGCGTGTCTACTCATGATGCGGAGGAGAGAGCGCTCAGTGCACAGGATGGACATTAGCTGAGCCAAGCGATGACAGAAAGATAGAGATGGTGGATAAAAAACAAAAGAGGAAAATGTCTGCGAAACAAACGAAGGCTAACGATAAGGCAAGAAGTAGGACCCGTGTAAATATCGGATCAGCTTTCCAGCGCTGGAGAGAACTCAAGGAGCGGAAGGCCTGCGATCAGATGCCGAGGTTGCTTTGTTTCTTCTCGATAGGTGAGTAACACCGTGTCTGCACTGCAACAGCTAAAGTCTGTCTAGTACACTGGACGCAACAAAGCGACCGTTGAAAATCATTTGAAATTTGAGTCAATACGTCATAAATAGAACGCAGCAGGAGTTTTCTGTCGGGGATTTGTCGTGTGGCGCCACGCCACATCCAGAGTAGACAGCATCACTGATTATAATGAGTTCTATAGTATTTTGTTGCGCCGCTCGCGTCCGGTGTAGACACGGTGTAGCATTGGTTTTGCTTTGTTTCACAGAACTAATCGTTGCCTGGGTTGCGTACGTATGTGTGGGGCGGAGCTATCAAAATAGGGGCGAAACCCTTTTGGGGTAGGGGCGTGTTTGTTTTGGTGATTTGAAATATCAACAATGGCTACCAGAAATCACTTACCCCACCTTTAAAGGGATAGTTCAAGCAAAATAGTTCTCCTGTCAACATTTACTCACCCGCAAGTTGCTCCAAACTAGTAGAAGTTTATTCTTCTGTTGAACACAGAAGAAGATATTTTGAAAAATGTTGGTAACCAAACAGTTGATGGTAGCCACTGATGTCCATAGTTTGGGAGGGCAAAAAAAACAAAAACAAACTATGATGGTTGTTGATGGTTACCATCAAATGCTGAGAGCTATCCCTTTCAATTAATTCTAATATAAACAAATGTATGCATTTTGTATAATGAAACATGTAAAACATTAGAACTAGAATGTTAATTGCACAAAAGTACTAATCTCTATAATAGTACTGTAACTCCAGTAACCCCAGTAACAACTACAGGAGATATTGATGAAACCGCTTTCTCATTTTGGTAGTTCCTAATTTTGAAAGAAAAAAAACAAACAAAACAACAAACAAACATAACAAACACACAACAAAAACAGAATGAAAAATTACAAAAACAAACAACAAAACCCTGCTAGTGTTTTATTTGAAAACAGCTGTATTTTCCTAGAATGATTAATTTCGGTATGAGCACAGTAAATGCTCCCAGGTCCGTACTAAAACATAAAAAGACTACTGGAAGGAACTGGAAAAGATCCCTTTTAGTGAGAACACAATTCAGTTGGACCAGAGAACCAATATCTACATGCATATTCAATATCCCTACCATAACCATGAGCGCACCTGATGATTCTTTGGAGACGAAATATCTGGATCAGCATATCAATGTAATTCAAAATATGCCTCTCCCTTAAAATCTCTCCCTTTTAATGACTCTTCTGTGAAACAGGTGCATGACGGCCTTGATTCACACTCAAACCGATAAACAGAATTTATAGTGATTAATAGAAAGCAAGCCATGATGCGCCCACAGAGCTGTTGTTTATCTGCCTTGAAACCTGGAAATGCTGCATTAAACTAAACCTGGAACATAAACAGAACAGCGAGTTTGCTCATACTATTTTATATTTGTTTGCAAAAGCAAACCAAACTAATGAGATATGCGACATTTTAAAAATTTAGTCTTTGTATACAAACTACAAACTCTGACTACATAAATCTCGCAACATTATCAGGATATAACCATGTCTTTTTATTTATACATCTGAAAATGCATTATTTGATCATAGGTAGATTTGTAAATGAATCCTGGAAAGTTATAAAATGTGTTTTATCCGCAGGATTAAGCTGATGCCGTATAAATGCAGCTGTATAATTAAAAGCTGTTTATTTTCTTCAGAGACGGACCTCCCAGCCTGTTTACTGCCTCCTGCCATGGTAATAATTGATGTCTGTTCCAACTTCACGAGCATCCAATCAGTGTGGTCAGATATCTTGGACGAGGAAAAAACAATCAGCCAAGTAGGCTGCATTCAATTTATTCAACAGATGATGAGGGCGCTGAAAGAGGTATTGCTGTCTCAGAAGTAATAATGGGTTGAGTAGTTCAGATCTGTTTTTCCTAAAACAAACTACTGATTACATCGGTGCAAATTCAAAATACAATTAGCATGTGAGGATGCTTCAGGAAATGCAACAAAACAAAACAAGTTGTTCACCGCGATGGGGTTCCCATAAGAACCGACCTGTGTGTGTGTGTGTGTGTGTGTGTGTGTGTGTGTGTGTGTGTGTGCGTGTGTGTGAGAGAGAGCCATCATAGAAGCTTCGTTCACTTCAGCCGGTGACTCATTCCACATTCCTGGCCGGGGGAAAGAGCACTCCCTCAGATGAGAGCGTTAGCCGTGTGAGACATTAGCCTATTGCACTTGTGAAACCGCCATGGGGTGGATATCGAGATTCCTGATATCTTGGCCTCAAGTGCTCACTCAGATATTTCCTGTCACTAAAAGAGGCCACTCTTCCTGCAAGACAGGTGAAGGCATGAGAGAAAATAAAATGCAAAAATAATCCATTCTGACCACTTTTTTTCCATACATAACAAGATTTAAGTGGATCTAGTTAAATTAATTTATTTTTATAATTATTGAAGCACTAACTGTTTATAAGCAAACGCAGAGATGTGGCATGTTCTTGTTCTTAAAGTGACACTAATGACAAATTCTGTCGGAATTGGTAATCAGGTCTAACTCAGGATATGATACAAAAGACAACATGTCACAAATCTCTGCATCACTGGTGCCTCTGCTCTAAAAAGATCCAAGTGACAGAGGAATGAGACGGTATATTTGTGTTTCAAAAATCCATTGCACGCACCCTGAATTTGCAAAAAGCACAACCATGGTGACAAATATAAGGTCAAATATAGCATCACCAGTTATATAAAGAAACTTGGCATTCCAGCACAGCACGCACTGTGCCTGTGTAAGAAAACATCCAAACAAAATGCTTTTAAAATGCACTATAGCATATTATTTTGAATTGTATTTACTTGTAACAATTGGTAACAATTTTTTTCATGAAAGTGAAATGTGTGGGTACTGGAACTTTGAAGTTTTTAATAGCACACAAAGACACCATAATATAATTATACAATTTATTAATTTGATGTGTTTTATGAACTGGATTATTGTAAATATCCAAAGCAAGAATGATTTGTGCATGCACTGATATCCCTACTTCTCATGAACATGCCAAGAAGCCACAGGACAGATGTTAAGATTTTCAGTGAATAACAACTTACATTTCATTCTTTAACACTAGAACTACCAAGGCAGTCATTTTGACAGTTTTTAAATTTTAAAATGTAATAATTTTGTTGAAATAAAACCAATATAACTATAATACCCTGACTTTTCCTAAATGTGTGTATATTTTATTATAACATTATTTTATTCAAATTATAAAACACAAGAGAGTTCTGAGTATTTCTACCTTGAATGGCCAAAGCGGTCAAATTGACCGTTCGCATTACAGACGGCGTATAATTTCTGCTTTTGCGACTTTTTCCCGCGTTTGAAGATGTGTCACTGTTGCCTAGCAACTTTTGTTCTAGTTGTTTTTATACTCTATTGCTAAGCTAAAATTCCTGTTCGTAAAAAAGCCGGGTGGACACCTCCAATACAACAACTGCTGCCATTCAATTTGCCACGGTTCCAGGTAGGCTATGTTAGGCTGGCTATAGCCTGGCTGTTATCAATAATAGCCTACTTCAATGTTATGATAAAATAGCCATAATAATAATAATAATAATAATAATAATAATAGTCTAATAATAATGGCTATTAGTATATTATTTTTATGCTAGTGTAATGCCATAGCTAATGCATATAGGCTCATTTTAGCCCCGACAAGACTGATATTGTGAAATAAAACAAACTAATTAGGCTCTTTTTTAGCGACAGTGACAATGTTTATTATTATATATACTATCATAACAGATCCATTTATTCACGGATCACGATTCCAGTGGTGGCTGCATAGAATTGTTTCCAATTCATCTGATCCAAACATTTCCAATAAATCCAGACCGTTGTAAAGTACATAAGTAAACATTTATTGAAATAAGAGGTATGTAATTATTTCCAAAATTCACAACATGTTTTATAAACAATTACAAAATAAAAGACATGAAAACATGAACATGAACCAAAACCCAAACACCACATTACATTTATCTACAGAAATATTCTGCTTCGGTTCATATTTGTTGGCATTTGGACTTTTAAATACAAAATTTTCACTGCGGTGAAAAACTTTTGCTCTCCCAGTTGCCGGACACAAAGCGAGACATGCACATTCGGGAGTGGTCTACGTAGCTCTTACACAATTAAATATTACAAAAAATATTGTATTTTTTAGGGTGATGACGTCATAAAATATGACAACAGACATTCAAAGCTTCATTGTAAAACCTCAAAAGAAGCTTTGAATGTAAATATGATATGACAAAAATGGCATTCAGTTCAGTCTAGTATGAACGGTCAGAATGACTGCTATGGCCATTCTAGTAGTTATATAATTCCGCTAGTTCTAGTGTTAAACCAGTTGGTTTCCATGGAAGTAAGTCAAGGGATTTGGAAAACAAATGAGAGTAAATTCTAACAATTTTCATTTTGGGGTGAACTGTCTCCTTAAGTCTGATCAGTTTAAAATAGTATTATTACTTGTTATGTAGTCAAATGTACAGATCCCCTTCAGAAACATGGTGATGGAAAAAAAAAATAAATGCATTGTGCTCCTAGAGAAACTTTGCATTCACTCGCAAAACTTTTGCACTCTCTCACAAAATGTTGCATTCCCTCACAAAAGCATTGCATATATCTCCATAATCCGTGTATCATTCGATCATTCGTTTTTTGATTTAATATTGAAAGTAGAAAAATTAGAAAATGGCTCCTTTTTCGTTTTTTCGTTTTTTTTCCAAAAAACGAAAAACAAGAATTCAACTTAAATTTTCGTTTTTCGTTCAGGGGTAGAAACATGAATAAACAGCTTGAATATTCAATTTCTACAGTAATTGGCTTGGGTATATATAGGCCTATAATGTTCACGCAATAACTGTCATTTTGACTGACAACCGGAGAACAACAGATATTAAATAGCCTACTGTTAGAGTTTTATAATGTAGTCTTGCGTTTTATTAAAATTGATTATAATTGATATGATTAATCTGTACAACTGCAGCAGTGGAGGACTATTATTCTGCTGCATGATACTGCAGAAGAACTGAAGAAGGCATGGTTTGATCTTTGGCTGACCAATCAGCAGAAAGAGGTGTTTAATTCACGCCCACGTGAAGAAATCGAATATTCAGGCTGTTTATTCATTTTTCCACCCAAGCTGAATTCTCGTTTTTCGTTTTTTTTAGGAAAAAAAAACAAAAAAAACAAAACAAAAAGGAGCCGTTTTCTCATTTTTCTACTTTCAATATTAAATCAAAAAACGAATGATCGAATGATACACTGATTCTCCATCACCAGTGTTTCGTTCTCTCTCAAAAGTTTTAAAAGCGGAAGCAAAACTTTCGTGAGAAAATGCAAAATTTTGAGGAAACACTATAAGTTTATTGGGGGAAATGTTTTGCAACATTTGTGAGCAAACCCAAAAGCACTGAAATATAATTTTTCCCTCCTATTTCCTATCTCCTATATGCATATATGTACAATGCCTCTGAAGGGGACATGGTGATGGAGGAGAAAAAAAAGTTTTTCAGGGAAACACCTTAAAATAGTTTGTGTTCCCTCAAGAAAATTTACTTCCAAGACTTTTGCATTCTCTTGAAAATTATTGCACTGCTCCAATAAACTTTCACTCACAAAAGCACTGAATATAGTTTTTGCTCACATCTCATATTATTTAATTCATTCATTCATCTTTTTTTTCCTCACATTTTAGGCTTTAGAAATGTTGCCTTGTACATATAATGATGTTTATTTATTAACAGGTTACAAGTACTTCAATCAAGTTAAAACTGGTTTGGTTGATAATTCAGAAAGAACCTCCGCGCATTTATTCAGTATGCGTGATAAACATGACTTTCTAATAACTCCATTTGCTTCTTGTGTGACGTCACAGAATTTCATCTCCTGCTGGTCAGCCCATAAAAAGAAATCAACACTAAGAACTACAATAACATCGTCCATATAGGCTATTCTCTCCACGGTTGTGCGTCAAGCAGATACAGGAAGATCTCTTGATGTGTGAAAAGCTTTTGTTCTCTAAAGAGCAGACTAGGTTATGACCCCGCATGCCATTAGATCCTAAAGCATCAGGAACCGAAGCATGTTGTGCTCAGTTAGCAGCTTATTGGATTCCAGCTCGCAACCATAAATCTAATATCACCATAAGGGTTGAAAGGCCTTGGCTACTGTGAGTTATACTTTGCTCATTACTCAGCAACACACAGACGGATATATGCATAACACACACTCACACAAAATATCAGATGATGCTGTTGTTTTATATAAGTCGCACTATAACATCATGGTATATGATCTAATCCCAGTCCAGTTTTTGATATACTCCTCAGAGGTCTGACACCCAAGCGAATTGTGGATGGATGTCCATCTGCTGATTCATTCTCCCTGAGCGCTGACATCCTGCAGCATGCCTGACCCCTCACCCTCATAACTCCTGCTTTGTTCTGCGGGACGCGACCCCACGACCTGCTCCTTCTCCCTGAGTCTCGTCTCTCAGGCTCACAGAATCTGCCTGCCCTCCGAATTCCTGTACTAGGCTGAAACATGAGCCTGACCCAGTGAGCTCATCGACAGGCGTGGACTTACAAAATAACTGCGAAAAAGAAAAGCGAGAGTGCGAGAGATGGAATGAAGAAACAAAAGACAGGTTAGACAGCGCTAGCATTGGCTCCTGAGGGGTTAAGTTACACGCAGCCAAAACATAAGGAAACAAAGGTGTGCTTATGAGCCTCATTCTCAGGACCGACGCCACACGTCTCAGCAGGAGCTTCTTCTTTTGAGTTTAGGAGTTTCGCTCTCCCCTGCTGGAGACGGTATCGAAAACATACGTAATTCCAGAAGGCTCCCGTTGCCCTTCTGACCTGTTGCGACCAAGGGACTCCAGTGTAAAAGTAAGTGCCTTTCGTTTAAAGAATATCTGAGTGTGGATTGAAAAGGAAACCGAGTTTTGGTGGTTTATCTGATGCATTTTCGTAACGGTATTATCAAAACTAATTGTGGCAATTAAAAAATATGCCATGCGACAGGACTGTGTACTTCTGAGCGATCTGGCGCTGAGAGTGTGGAGAGGCTTTTTAAATTTTAATTCACTGCGGCATAATTGGATATACTTTTATAAATTATTTAGCCATCTTCATGTCTTTTTTTTTTCCAGAACATTGACTGTTGTATACTGTATCACTTTCTACCAGTTAACACTAGTTTGCACATAACATAACTGTGTGTGATGTGTGAACCTACTCAAGTAGCCTATGTATGTGTTGTGTGTGCAATAATGTGTGATACAATTTCAAAAAAGCTGATATTAAACATAAATACCAGAAATATTTCAATAATTTGGATAAATGCACATTTAAATGCAACAAAAACATAAGTTTTGCTTGTAATTACACATTACCGCAGAATTGGAGTCACTTTAAAACACCACACAATTCATCAGCAAAAGCTATTAAGTTATTCAGTGAGGGAAAGTCACAAAAAGTTGACAAAGGATAATGAGTTAAAAACGAACTATGGGCTTGCTATTCTCTCTATTGCTGCAGAGTTCATATGATGAGTCATATGTTATTTCAAACTACGACAAAAATAGAATTGTTAGAAACGAGTTTTAATGCTTGATATGATAATCTAGACTGCAGGGATCATCGCTCGAACATTACATTCTTACATTATGACTGTGTTCCTACCAACTCAACTGGTGTACCTTGAATGCAAGTCTGCCGAAAGGCATAAATGCAAATGTGTTAGTTGCACCCGTTATTCACTAAGATCTCTCACTCTTTGAACACGTATTATATTTTGGGCACTTTGGTTATGCTTTCAGCTAATAATAAGAGTGTGCTTCTGAGCTCCTGTAAATCCATATCACAGATTTCTGCAGAGTTTGACCCTCTTTTTATTCTGCTTTTTACCAGTCATGTATTTTGACCTCAATACATATATAAATAACTTCAGAATTTTTTTTTTTTAATTAAATTTTTTTTTTTTTGTAATGTTGGACTATTAATTAACTTTTTAGTGAATTAATACTGTGGTCTCAAAAATATTTGGACACCATTAGGTACTTAAACCACACTTAAAAGCATATGAAAATCTAGTTACCAATGTCATCTGCACTAAAATGATTCTCCAGTTTCTCTCAGAACTAACTTCACTTTTCACTACATACCAGTAAACACTTGTTTTCACATATAGAATAAGCATGTGTGATGTGTGAACCTGTGTGATGTGTGAACCCAGAATAGCTAAAATTATGCTTTCAGATAATAATAAGAATAATGCTATTCTGAGATCTTGTTTTAAAACCACAGAATGTATCTTTGAAAATAAACACTTCATATATATTTAAATGACATTTTTTTTTTAATTCTGAAAAATCAGTAGTCAAACATAACTGAACAATAGCTGTTTTTGACTACTAAACTCTTAAAAATTAAGGTGCTTACAAGGTTCTTCACAGCGATGCCATAGAAGAACCATTTTTGGCTGCACAAAGAACCATTCAGTCAAAGGTTATATAAAGAACCATCTCTTTCTTACCATTTTATAATCTCAGGAACCTTCTTTTGCCACAAATAACCTTTTGTGAAGCAGAAAGGTTCTTCAGATGTTAAAGGTTCTTTATGGAACCATTTAGACAAAAAGGTTATTCTATGACATCGTGAAGCACCTTCATTTTTAAGAGTGTAATTAAAGTTTTCAGAATTGAAAATTCACAATAATAATAATAATAATAATAATAATAATAATAATAATAATAATAATATTTCTTTGGATACTGTTGGGCACTTAAACCGCACTTATAAACATATAACCATCTTTAGAAACACAATGTCAAACCAGTGTCATCTGCACACAAATGATGCCTGAATTTCTGTCAGAACTGCCTTCAATTTTCCAGCCATTTTCTAGCAACTTTTAATCAACTGGTGTTGCATTTCTCCACAAGTTCACACAAGTGCACAGTACCACAGGTGTCGTTCATCACATTAACTACATGTTAGAGTGTTTTACAGCCTGAAACTGCCACAGTACATATTTTTTATATATTTTTCAAATACTTTTAGCTGCAGCTTCAGTGTCCAAATGCAAGCCAATCTACATTTACACTCTACATTATTTATTTAATTCTGACATATTTAAAACTTTAAAACATTAAAATGCTCTTTTACTCTTTATAAATGCTATGATGCAATTTAAACAGGTCAGCTTCAGCACTACAGCATTTTATGTGACATTTTAGCAGTTGTTCAGGAGTACAGTAACGGCAGCCTATATGTGCGGTCAGATCTTTGCCGGGAGTGAAGAACACAGTTCATGATTCAGATGTTTTGTGAAGCAGGACCGGGCCCAAAGGCACACCACATATGCAGGAGTGCAGAGGGCGATGTCTGGTTGCAAAATGCCAGCGCTTGACTGTACTAAAATCAAACCAGAAATAGTATTTTACTTCTTTGTACTCCCCCCTTCAAATACACACTTAAGATCCCAAGATGACCGTGATTCCCCCACAAGAAAAGAAAAACAAACAAGGCGGAGTGAGGGCTAATGTAATTAAGTTCAAGCGTGGGGTAGGGCATTAATTTAATTAAGTCAGCTATGCTTGTTCCTCAACCACCATCAATCATTACAACTGACAGGTCATGTGGCACTTGGTTTGTTATTCCTCTTAATGCTGAACTATCACAAAAATGAGCTGTGTTTTACAATGCAGAGCAATGTTTTGTTCCTCATTTTTGAAGAGAAGCGAGATTGTGATTAATATGAGAGGACAATTTGCATATTCAAAGTGATTTACTGTAACACCACAAGCGAGAGATACATATAAACTGCTATTAGTTTCAGTTCAACTGTAGAGAATGTGTCTTACCTTGTTACTCCAATCAAAATAAAAAAGGAGCATTTTGTAAGTGACAGGATGGATATATCATACTCCTAAACTAATATATAGCATATAATAAATAAATAAATAAATAAATAAAAATGTTATTACATAATTCACTGAATATATCAATATTTGAACTGGCTGTTAAATCATGTTGTATAATTTGTGTACAGTTCAACGGGAATAATCATTGTTATTTGTTATGTTATGTTACTTTTTCCTATCAATTAATTTCACTGAATTGTGTTAAAATGTCAGCCCTAAAAATAATAATAATAAAAAAAGTGCAAAATGCAAAAATGCAAAACATTATTATATGATCATTTTCATTGCTATTATTTTGATTATTTCCTCACGTCAAAGCACTATAGAACTCCTAAGTCTCATTGCTTCCTTTAGATCACTACTGTGCTTTTCTGATGATTTCAAACCAAAGTCTGTATGGTGAGTCTCTTCACAGTAACATATCCATATGAATAACACTGAATAACAACACAGAGTGAATAAATCTATGATGGCATGGTGAAAGTCAGCAAGAGAGCTGAGAACGAGAGAAAATAAATGGAACTTCAGTTTCAGACCATCTCAATATAATATGGCAGCTGTTTTTTTTTCCTTGGGATTCAGCCTAAAGAACTGGTGAGGAATAAGAGGTGATTTTTTTTTTTTTTTAGCGATCTAGACAAGTAATCGGTTTCGTAGTAGTCAGCGGACATCAAGGAACATGTTCTATAGCTGGATCAGGTAAAAGACAGGATCACTCTGGCCAGCAACACAAATTGCCTTCAGTTTCAACCCTATGCACAGTTTTAGCCTTGAACAATAACTCTTTTCTTTCCCTTACTTATTTATGTCTCCTTTATTGCATTCTTTATATCACTTTTCCGGCCGGTCTCTCTTTAGAAACAACTCCAAGGAGTCACTATGTATAAAACAGTTAGATCTGATGTGTATATTATGACGTCCTGGATAAGTTCCAACTGAAGTTCCACATCTGCGACCCTCACCTGTGCACTCTGGGTTTCATTTTAACAGGTCAAATTACAATACCACACTCAGTTGATGACCTGGAGGTGGTAAGGTCCATGGGCAAGCTGATCCCCTCACCCCTCTATGCCCTATGGAACACTGGGGTAGAGAGAACTGGCAAACTGCCTCGGATGGAAGGTGGGGATTTGGGCCACTGCTGTTCTTGGCAGCCTCTGCTCATGCTGACCAGCGGGAGTGCTGGTGAAAGCAGACCACATTTTTCCCAGACACAATCCACTGCCTTTATGGGTCCGCAGATTCTGAGAAACCTCCAGGACGAGGTTCAGGATGAAGATGGGACATCCATCCCACCTCATACTCACTGGGCTCATTTATTTTCTTTCACTCTCTAATTAGGCACTTCTTTTGTCACTTTTTTGTAGTCCTTTCTTCCTCAGTGTTTTCCCCTTTCAATAACTGCTTCACAGCAGGTTCTGAGGTGTAACAACACACCACACGTTTCTCCTGGAAAAGAGTAGGCAGCTGTCTGAATAACAACCTCATCAAAGGATACGCAATGTCAAAGAAGGGCTATTCGTATATGTTTGTTGTTAGTCAAATCCAAGAGCAAAAAGCAAAGACAAGAGAAGAACTAGAATATTGAGGGAATATTGTTTTGATCAAGGCTGAGCGAAAAGACAACCGCGTACCCAAGATGTTGTTCTCACATGGGCATATGGAGGATATTAAGTTAGGATGTTTTTACACTGAAACCCTTGTGAAACATGAGTCAAGAAGACAGCAGCTTAAGGCCAGGGTCTGTCTGTCCCACACATTTTTTCTGATAGACTTTATTTGTCTATCACCTAATAAAACACATGCACACACGACCACATGTTGGCCAGAATTGTGCACTGTGCATTTCTTTGTGCATCTCACTGACTAGGTTTGGAGGTACGGTTTATGACTGACAGAACCAAAACCCACTCCTATGGTGCTGGTGGAGATGTAGGAGAAGAAAACCACATTGAGATTGGATTACCCTCTGGACTGCTGCGTCCACGTTATGTGCTCCTGGTCTTAGGTTGAAGTTGTATTAGATTTAGTCTAGGTTTCCACTTGTGGTGCAGATTGCCCTTTTTTTCTGCCTTTATCCAGTTATGTCTGGGTTCAGCTCAGCATGACAAGGTTGTGGGGCTTTAATGCACATCACTGATGCCACCTGCAGTTTGAACAGAACCAAGTGACTGGCCCGCTGTCAGAACCTACTCTACAGCACTGGGACACTAATTGAAAACAAAGTCGGGTTTAAGCTCAGGCAGTTAACACAGCTTTGCAGAAACATTCACACTGTGCTGACAGTCACAAGTGCAGGTCTGATCCTGTTCTGTTGTTGTTAGACTCACATGTGTAAGTAAAGGGAACCTCTAACGGTAAATTGCCTTAGTCAGTGGTCTTCAAACCTGTCAGGCTAAGCATGACAGCTGATCAAATCAGAACGAGTACCACAACAAGGTTTTTTTTTTTTTTCAGCATTAAACAAATTGACATCTCTGAGTGCAAGGACAATCTGAGAATTTTAATAATATCCACATAGCTGCAATAATGATCATGGTAGATCAGAACAGCATCTCCACTGTAAAGAAAAATCTAATTTGTGAGTAAAACATAGATCATTGAAGTATGTAAAGTAATATACAATTTCACATTTTCTCCTTAAAAAAAAAAATTACAATGTAGCACATGTATAGTTACAGTGCTATTGCATGTGTACATTTTAAAAACACAAGTAAAAAAATCTACATACATTTTGGAATTTAGGTCAGTGTCTTGTCACTTAAACAGTCTAGAACTGCATGTTTTACAAAAAAAAAAAAACCTTCAGTCTTTCTACTTCAGAAATTGCATGTTAAATTCAATGTGCTTTCTTTTTTAAGTACTCGTGAAATTGTCTAGCAAGTTATGAGTGAAGATTGTTTAAAAGGAAATTCTACAGCAAAATTTGTTCAATGTAATATCCCAAATGCACTGCAAAAGTAATATTTACATGTAATTAAATTAATATATGTATAAGTACAGTGTTATTACATGTTTATTACACTTTCAAAAATAAAATCTAAATGTATTTTGGAATTTAGGTCAGTGTAGGCTATCTTAAATAGTCTAGAAGTGCTTTCAATCCCTTACATTATCAATATAGTACTAAAAAGGAGGCAACTTTTTCGCCTTCAAAAAATAAATGCCATTCACAGATGTATTTATTTATTTTTGATTTTTTTAGGATTCTAAAGTTCCAGAATCATGTTGTGTACCACCTGCAGGTTGGATTGATCCACAGTTTGAGACCTTTGGGCTATGTTATTAAGCATATTTGGTTGTTTATGTGCCAAGATCAGTATCCTTCATGGTGTGGTCTCTCTTTTTATCCTTGCTTTGTTTGTTTGAGAGCGAGGCCTGCTGGGAAGAAGCGTTGTGGCAGCATTTGTTCAGCTGTGCCGTGGTAGGATCGTATAGCTTTGGCTGTGATCCTCTTCGGGATGGCAGGAACCCCTTTCTGGGCTTCAATTTCAGACCCTCAGCACATTGCCTTGCAATTGTTTCCTATTGCAATCTATTGTGGCAAAATGAACGATTCCATGAGCAGAGAGTCGGTTTTTGTTGGCCCCGCACAATGTCGGTCGGTTTCAGTCAGCGTGGCAACAGTTCGATCTCGTATTCAGTGTCACACTCAATCCTAAAAAGCTGTTACCAATTTTTTTTTTTCACCCAAACATATCAAGATGACAATGGCATAGAGCCAGTCCATTGTCTCTCGGGTGTATAGACTTACCGACACCATACTACAACAACCAGCTTCAAAGAGCAGCACTGTTGCAGGCGACCTAGGATGACATTGTTCTGTCAAACAGATTGTCCTGCATGTGGAAATGTTTGGATAAGAGGTAAATGTGTTCCTGCTGGGCTTGCATGTGTCCTTTTTAAGCAAAATCTGATTTAAATGTATTTTAAATCATAAGTGTGTTTAACTGTTCAAAACAAAGTCTTTTAAAAGAAATGTCCAAACATTATTGCACTGGCATGTATTCAAACAACCTTGAGATGCTTTTTGTTTTTGATATTGGAAAATCAGCTGTTTTGCTACAAGCAAAAGTTACAGATCTAATCTCTCTCTCTCTCTCTCTCTCTCTTTCTCTCTCTCTCTCATTCCCCCTGTAAGCGGTGGACTTCAATTAATGTGATTGGCTAGAAAAGCCAGGGTCACAGTGGTATGATGGATTCTGACTGTTTTTGCTCCAGACCTCTAGACCAACTGCCGATAACACACAAATTATGACTGTGAGGGTCATTGTCCTTTCGCACACACAAAATGCTAACTCATAAAACTAAAGGCAACCACGCTGCCAGACACAATCCAAAATCACTGCTTTCATGAACAAGTCCTTTAAAATAGTAATAAAAACAGGGGTTTTACTTTTGAGCTTCCCTAACTACTGTGAGAGTGAAAAGTACTCAGAAACACTCTCTCTGATGCTTTTTCATTCCATATGCTATGATTTCAAAAAGCCTTCGATGTTGTTCAAACTTCAGAGAGAAAATTGGCTAGCAGAAACAGAAAAAGACAAACTTGCAAAGCTCCCAGCCTACGCAAGTCTGTAAACAAACTGAATGATCTGCCATGTTCAGATTTGACATAGATCAATACAACTGGACATGTGTGCTTAAAAATTCACTACAAGCACTGGCATTCCAGATCTTCTCAAACACAAGATGTGAATCTATGTTTCTGCTCATCAAGTGTCTGTGTGGAAATTATTTCTAGTAACATAGCAACCACGGCAGACAAAGACCTGCAAATTAAGCCAGAAATGTGCATTTTGGACTCAGAAAAGCAAGGTGCTTGACATTTTCCTTTAAATGAAGCAAACATTGCCACAGTGCACATTCTGTATCCTTATACATTCTTATACATTCTGTATTTATTATTATCATATAATAAATATGAACACATATATACATAAATTATATAATATGTGTAAGTGTCAATGTGCAAGTGTCTTTTCATAAAAACATCTGCCACTTATTCTCTCTCTCATTCTCTCTCGTGTGTGAAACTAATATATTCAATTGTGATTTAATCAATGTAATTAATTTGATTAAGAGATCTGACAGCCATGATATACACTAAAATAAGCATTATTATTTATATATGTATATATTTTTATTAACTATAAAGATATAAATATACTGTATATACATTTATTATTATTGTATCAGTGTTGTTATAGTTAACTAAAAGTACAATTATTTTTGTTAACATAAATAATGAATGCAAATTAGAAATGTTGCCTTGGCAAAGTAAATAATTGTAATTTAATCAGTGTAACTGATTGATTAGTGTCACGACCCTGGACTGTGTGAGTGTGTTTTTGCTCCCAGTGACCTAGTTTTTCCCTTGTCTGATTGTGTTATCTGATCCACCTGCGTCTCATTAATTACCTTGTTATGTTATGTATTTAAAGTGTAGTCTGCCCCATGTTTGGTTGTCGAGTCTTGAACGTCTCCATGTGCTACGTGTGTCTCCAGCCTGCCCTGTGTTACCCCTTGGATTATCGTGATTAAAGACCTTTGTTTGGGCTTACGCCTCGTCTCCTCGTTCCTCGCTCCTCACAATAGTGCAACCCTGACAGAAAACTCGACCTACAAATAGTTTAGTGGCATATTTGCCCCCATTTGTTTCCATTTTTCGTTCAGTGTTTTTTGTTTCCCATTGTTTCCCCATGGATCCCTACGACCCCTTATTCCGCCCGGATTACTTCTTCATCCTTCTGGAGCAGGGAGAGAGATCGCTCGAGGGCCATACCAGACTGTTTCTGGCCATCGCCCATCTCACCAGTTACCCGGACGACGCGCTCTGCGCATTCTATGACGCCAGCTTGAACCCCGCGTGCAGAGCGCCGTTATCCGAAGATGGTCCTCGAGCGGATTTTGCCGCCTTTGTGGAGTGGATACTGGCGAGAAATGGCTCCCCGTTCACCGTCTGTTCCGAGGAGGATCTCGCCAGTTCCATTCCGGGCCCAGAGCCCAGCCTACCATCATCCCGCTGTGCGGAGCTCAAGCCCGAGCCCACTGTTGACGGAGAGCCCGAGACCGCCGCGACCGACGAGCCATCGCCGCAAGGGGCGACAGAGATGAGGATCGCTGCGGAGCCGGAGCTGTTTGTGCCATCAGACCAGGTGCGAGAGCTGGCTGCGGGCCGGGCTGCCACACCCGCCACGAGGGAGAAAGCCATGGCCAGTGAGATTGTGGAGGGGAGCTATTTAAGGATCTGGGTGAATGGAAAATGGAGGGAGACCTTATAGACTTGTGGACTGACCTGCCCCCTCTCCTCCCTCCTTTGTCAGAGCCCTCTGTCACTCCTGTTCCCAAGTCCAGCCCAGAGAGCCCAGAGGCTCACAAATGCCCGCCCGCCTGCTCCTTCCTCCTCCCCCGCTGTCATCTGGCATCCCCTCTGCTCACCCTCAGCCCACCATCTGTGCGGTGGGATCACCGCGGGCCTACCAGTCTCCATCGGTATCATGGCTGGAGGATCCCATGTCTCCGCCTCGGCCTGTCGACCCAGTGGCTCCACCATGGTTCCTAGCTCCCTCCTCTCCGCTGTGGCCCATCAGTCCACTGGCTCCACCGGCGAGGATGCGCCGGGCGGGGGGGCCAACTGTCACACCCCTGGACTGTCTGGGTGTGTTTTTGCTCCCAGTGACCTAGTTTTTCCCTTGTCTGATTGTGTTATCTGATCCACCTGTGTCTCGTTAATTACCTTCTTATGTTATGTATTTAAAGTGTAGTCTGCCCCATGTTTGGTTGTCAAGTCTTGAACTTATCCATGTGCTATTTGTGTCTCCAGCCTGCCCCGTGTTACCCCTTGGATTATGGTGATTAAAAACCTTTGTTTGAGCTTACTCCTCGTCTCCTCGTTCCTCGCTCCTCACAGTAGTGCAACCCTGACAATTAGATGTTGGGAGCAGGGGGAGAGATCGCTCAAGGGCCAAACCAGACTGTTTCTGGCCATCGCCCATCTCACCAGCTACCCAGACGATGCGCTCTGTACGTTCTACAATGCCAGCTCCGCGGGTCTGCCAGTCTCCATCTTCGGCGTGGCTGGAGAATCCCTGGCCTCCACCTTGGCCCGTCGACCCAGCGGCTCCACCATGGCTCCTAGCTCCCTCCTCTCCGCCATGGCCTGTCAGTCCACTGGCTCCACCGGGCTCCCTCGTCCCTCCGGCTCCACCTTGGTCTGTCGTCGACCATCCTTCGCCTCGGGACTCCACTCCTCCGGCTGCGCCTCGTCCCTCCATCCCTCCGGCTCTGTCAGGCTCATCCTTCCCTTTGGCTGCTCCTCAGTCCTCTGTCGCGCCGGCTCCACCACGGCCTTCCGGAGCCCCGCCTCCGCATCAGTCGCCTGAGCCACCTGTTCTGCCGTGGTCCTCTGGATTTCTCCTCGTCAGCCTGGCTCATCGGCTCTTCGTCTCCGCCTCGGGCTCCTCTGCCACCAGCTCCGCCGCCGGTGGTTGGCCCCCTGGAGTCGTCAGCCCTTCCTCCACCATGGCTCCTCCCTCCGTTGGCTCCACCGTAGGTCGCTATCATGGCTGTGGACTGGTTCCCGCCTGGCTCCTCCTGCTCCAAGTCCTTCCTGTTTCGTCCATGGCTCCTCCCTCCATTGTCTCCTCCCTGGACTCTGTTTGCCATCCTCCTCCCAGGAGTCCGTCCTCTGCCTGAACCTCCACCAGTTTTGTTTTCCTGCAGTTCTGCCAGCCTTTTCCATGCCCTGTTTCCATCCCACTTCGACTCCTTTGTCCTCCTCCTAAGTCCCCCACTTTTTCCCTTGTCTGATTGTGTTATCTGATCCACCTGTGTCTCGTTAATTACCTTCTTATGTTATGTATTTAAAGTGTAGTCTGCCCCATGTTTGGTTGTCAAGTCTTGAACTTATCCATGTGCTATTTGTGTCTGCCCCGTGCCCCGTGTTACCCCTTGGATTATGGTGATTAAAAACCTTTGTTTGAGCTTACTCCTCGTCTCCTCGTTCCTCGCTCCTCACAGTAGTGCAACCCTGACAATTAGATGTTTTGATCAAATGACATGTATTATGTAAATGACATTTTTTACTAAACATCCAGCAGGATGGAAGGCCTTTGGAGCGATATGTGGAGGAGTTCCTGAGTGTCTTCCATCTGGTGAGCTGGCGTGATCATATGCTTAATGCGTGCTTCCGGATGGGACTGGACAATGATAATTTATTCTGATTCCTGTCTCCAGACGATTGTTATAGACCCGTAGCAGACTTTATTAATTTTGTCCTCCATTTAAATTACTCTGATTTCTTTGTTTAAATAAATAATGATAACCGTTCAGTCCCTATCCGGAGGCATGTTGGCACTCCATTTCACCATAAATCAGCACCCTCCACATACCGCTCCAATGAGCCCGCTCCCTCCATTCCACCCCTGCTTCCCGGAGCCCGTGCAAGATCCGTTTCAGCCCTCAGCCCAGAAAAAGAGGCACCAGCTCTCCCTCCAGAGTCCACTCCTGCGTGCCTCTCAGCGCTCCTGGATATGGTGCTACCCCCAGAGTTCTCGGCTCCTATCATCTCGCCTGAGTCCGCTCCAGACAGCTCTCCTTCGTCTCCTGCGTCTCCTTTGCCTCCGCTGGTCCCATCCAGCCCTCCTTCATCTCCTGAGTCTCCTTCACCTCCGCTGGTCCCGTCCAGCCCTCCTTCATCTCCTGAGTCTCCTTCGCCTCCGCTGGTTCCATC
>NW_015546146.1:101075-101236 GCF_001515605.1 Sinocyclocheilus anshuiensis | reverse complement strand
AGTCCACTGCAAATAAGAAGTGGAGTGTAGGGTTGAAGAAAGTAATGTTAAAACATCTACCTTTGACTGTAACTGTAAAAAGCCTCCATCTAAATGACCTGAGGCTGAGCAACACCAACACCAACACACACACACACACACACACACACACATGCACATAC
>NW_015546146.1:97135-100667 GCF_001515605.1 Sinocyclocheilus anshuiensis | reverse complement strand
CACACACAGACACAGGGGTCTTGTGTATATTGAGCTTCTTGGCTAAAAAAATAACCAAAGGCTAAAGGAAATAAAAAAAAGATGTATTTACTGGCTTGAGGGGGAGGACGTGAAACAGTAAAGGAAAACTTTTCAAGGGACAGGCCAAAAATGAGCTGCTCTGAGGGAATATTGCGGCACTGATGTTTGTAGGGAACACCAGTAGGAGTACTAATATTTTTGTGGACGTAGTGAACAAGCCTTTTATATCCCTCATCTATGTGTTGCCATCTTTAATCATAAAACAAACCAAATAAATCAATAAATAAGGAAAAGAAAAGAAAACCACAACAAAAGAACACTATTTCTTGCTTTAAAAATAAATAAATAAAAATAAAACCCCCAAACATTACTATAACTAACTGCTATAGCCTAAATTGTGTTATTTTATTAAACAAAAGAGCAGCTTTTGCTATGCCTACATGCAGTGAATGTTATGTATACAGTTCTGTAAAATGTGATTACTCATAACAAACACATTTTATGTTTCCTGTTAATAACCGTTTCAAGAAAAACGTGTCTTGTATTCTATTACAACAACTAATATGTTCATCTTTTACCAAAGCCCACCGCAGAAGTCGCCGCATTTTCCCCTTAGGGAAGGAATTAGTGAAACCTTGCTCTGCCATTCCAGCACCATGAAGTATATCATGTGATTTACGATTCCCCATCACACGTTTTTCAAATTAAAGGATCTCAGCCTATTCAGAAGAAATATGCCACACAACCCCTACAATTGTGGATGTTACCGCTGCCAAGTCACCCACATATGTATAAACGTGCTCTAATTCATTTCAGGTTTATCCCTCCGTTTGCATTGTGCCCGGGCCTTAGCAACACAACAGAAACAATATTTCAAATTGTTATCAAATGTTTAAGCAGGTTTTAAGGGCTTTGTAAGATGGCAAGTGGGTGTTTGAGTGACTGACAGACAATAGGGGTAACAATCAAATGCATCTCAGGTTAACGGAGGCTGAAGTCAAGAGTTGATCCTGTAATACAGTTACTTTGTTTTTCAGAACAATTGAAGAAACATAAGGTCGAATGGCTGTTATTTAGTGCATCATTATCAAGAATCCGTGCATCAGTTTTACAGTATCTGAGCATGTATGTGCCATTTTTTAAGGGACGGTCCGCATTTTTAGGGGACTTTGCTTGGGTGGAGCTGTCCTCAGAAATATCTCTGTTTGTACTGTGTTTAAAAGAGCCCACAATGTGAAATAATAGGCTTAATGTGCTAACTTTTGCTACAAAAAACAAATAGTATTATTGCATACAGTGTGCAGTTTCAATGAATCTTTCATTTCAGTTTTGGAAAAAAAAAATCAAGAAGCTCACTGGCTTATGTCTGACATGTCTGAGGTTCTTTGAAGCCGTCATGTGTCTGGGGAGCAGCTACACACTGACGCAAAGCAAAGACAGAACATTCTATACATAGCAAACACTGTTCATATACATACTCTTTTTTTTGGATAGCATTGGATCGATGCAGTAATAATTTAGAAATTTAGAAACTTCAACCCTTGATAAAGAAACAGAGAAGAGATAACCATGTATACCATTCAAAAGTTTGGGGTCAGTATGATTTAGAAATGAACGCTCTTTTTAGCAAGGACACATTAACTTGATCAAAGGTGCTAGCAAAGACTTTTACATTGTTACAAATAAATTATATTTCAAATAAATGCTTTTCTTTTAAAACTTTGCATTTATCAAAGGGTCCTAAAAAATGCATCATGCTTTCCACAAAAATAAGCAGCAAAAACATTTAAACATTTAAAACATTGATAATAACAATAATAATAATAATAATAATAATAATAATAATATGCCAGTGAGAGAGAAAAATAAATACAATAAAAGTGTATATATAAAATGATATACACTTCTCGGCCCCACCCCACTCGTCACAGTATGTAATAACTATTTTAATGGCTTTTCAATATTAGCATCATATGGAAATACATTCTGAAATGCACACCCTAGTACGAGAGTATTACATCCCATAGTGCACCACAGTGCTACATTTACCACTGCCAAAATACACAAACGTGAAATATCCCCCTATTTTTATAATTCATAAATCAGTGGAAGATCGGTTTGTCAGTGGAAGTTAATATTGTAATATTGCATACTGAACAAAAAAAATTTCCCTGGTTTTCATTTCAGAAATCTGGTCACCTTATAATGAATAATGAATCGGGCTGTATTGTGGCGCTCTCACTGGCATTGTGCTATTAAAACCACTTAAGCTCAGGGCGTTTTTTGGTATTTTCGCCTGGCTGATACCATATAAGGAAGGCTATGTAAATGAAGCATAAACATTTTTAACGTCATTTTGGACCCGTATCCGGGTCCGCAGAGTTTAACTTAAGCAATTATCACCCGACTGCTGAACCAAGTCCTGCTTGGCCTATCAGTCTGCATCCCAGTCAAGGCAGGTCACCTCTGCTAAGGTCACAGAGGGCTGGCCAGTGAGTAATGGTGCAATTGGCCTTTCTGCTGCATGAGTGGAAATGCTGAGCCACGCTGTGCACAAATGGCTGCACTGACAAGACCAAAATGACATAATTGCTAGGAAGTGGACGAGTGTGTGTGTGTGAGGTGGAGTTACCTGAAACTGCCCTGTTTGTAATTAAACACTGTCAAAAACGCTTTTATTTTCACCAGGAATTAGCATAAGAGATTAGCCTGTCAAGAAGAGTGTGGGATTGTTTTCACTAGCCGAAAGTCGCGGCTAGCCGGCAGCCAAGATAAACCCGGCTGATGAGAGTGACAGCTTCCTCCCGCCCTCCTCCTGTGGCACTGGTGATCGGGGCAGAGTTTGGCTCAAATGGACGGTTCTCGTGTTCCACGCCGGAGGAATAATAACAATGACTTTCTGCCCATGTCACTTAAAGCGGCGTGATTAGAGCTGAGAAGAGCTGCGCTGGTTTCAGCGGTGCTGTTATGCCTGTAGGGCTGTAAGTGTGAGAGTTTGTGTGTCTGTGTACAGAACGAATAAAGGGCCCCATTGATAAGAACAAGTTCTTCTTGTTAACCTATCAGTTCAGCTGGCCTGAAGCCAGCGCAGGCATTCTCGAGGCATGTTCTCACACCGAGAACGCTTAGGCTACTCAAACATTACTGCTCGTGTCTTGGTGGCCTATCACGCACTGCCGTCCAACACATCTACACTCCAGGTGTGTGAACTACTCTCATTTCACACACAAACAAACAAACAAATATAATAAATAAATATTCTATAATAAATAAAATATTATGTTTGCTCATGAAAAATATCATTTAAATAAACAAATAAATAAAAAATAGTCTAATAAACTTAGAATCATGTAGCAATATAACTTTAGATGAGCAGGGACTATAAAAAAAAAAGAAGTATGTTTCTGACCTTTACTGAACTTTTAGAAGTTTAGCTTGCCCGTGAGAAATATTATGACTGTCCCCGTGGAATTTCCCCCCCCCCCCCAAAAAAAAAAATGCCTTAATGACC
>NW_015546146.1:91651-97034 GCF_001515605.1 Sinocyclocheilus anshuiensis | reverse complement strand
GTATTTTCCCCCCCCCCCCAAAAAAAACATGCCTTAATGACATTATTTTATGGACTATGTGTGTAAACTATTCTAATTACAAATAAAACAAGATTTGACTATGAGTGAACATGATTTGACAGGCTATGAGTGCAAACTTTTTCTGATTTCAGATAGATATATAGATAGATAGATAGTAGGGCTGTGCAATTAATCTCATGCGATTGTCATGCGCATCTCGTCAGTAAGCACACACACTGCTGTGTGTGTGCACTTTGGATGGGTAAATGCAGAGCACTAATTCCGAGTATGGGTCACCATACTTGGCCACATGTCACGTCACTTTCACTTTCACTTTCGTAAAGCCGGTTATGAACACGATATTGCCTAACTGCTCCATCTAAAAGCATGTGATGGAGATTTACTACTAATCACGGAACCGGCTTTACTGACAAGATGCGCATGACAATCGCATGCGACTAATTGCACAGCCATGATAGATAGATTTTTTTTTTCCATTCCGTACATTGTGTTTGTTTCTGTTGTCGGGTTTTCTCACAGCAACAACATTGTTTTTTTGTTTTTTGGACTGTACATCTACTGAACAAAATATTAGTTGCACCTGAACAACAGCTAAAACTGTTACCAGAAAAAAAAATTTTAAATCCAACTGAAGCGACCTGAAGAATAAAGCATGCCACACTACAGTGGTGTGAAAAAGTGTTGGCCCCCTTCCTGATTTCATATCATCAAACAAATTTAAATATTAGATTTCTTATTTTTTTGCATGTTTGTCACACTTTAATGTTTCAGATCATCAAACAAATTTAAATATTAGTAAAAGATAATACAAGTGAACACAACATGCAGTTTTTAAATGAAGGTTTTTATTATTAAGGGAAAACAAAATCCAAAACTACATGGCCCTGTGTGAAGAACTATTTGCCCCCCTGTTAAAACTGTGGTTTATCACACCTGAGTTCAAATTCTCTAGCCCACACCCAGGCCTGATTACTCCACACCATGCAAAAAAAATAAGAAATCAGGAAGGGGGCTAACACTTTTTCACACCACTGTATATGATGTTTTATTAATAAGGTTCAGGAGGAGCACGATCAGATAATCATTCAGTCTGGCCCAGGTGGAGCTGGTCAGCTAATCACCTTAACAAGCACATACGTGTATATATACAGCCAACTTACCGCAGTTCCACGACAGTTTTCCAGCATTCGGTTTTGCTCCTTTAGCCATTATATCACAGACTCAACTTTTTCCATACGACGACGAGACCTGTACTGGGGATCTTTCGTATCCTCCGTCGCAATCTGCCGACCCTAGGCTCACTCCTTTTCCGCCAGTCACCACCGCCGAGCTTCATCGCGGCCGTCGCTCTGCTCGACCAGCCACACGCTCTCCACAACGCCGAGGCTTAACCTCGCCTCCACCGGCGAGACTTCCAACTTCCCTGACATCCTCGTATCATTCGGCCATGCCAATATATCCTCCGATCGGAAAGTGGATAGTATTTAAGGCAGAAGCAAACGCTGATTTTTTTTCCCGACGAACCATTCTCACGGAGGGTAAACAAAGCTGATCTGTACGATCTATTCTTCATCCTGCAAATCAGCCAAGGTGGCCAATAGATCGAGCAAAGCCTCGAACTCGCCCACTCGACACTATCATTGTCCCGCACAAGACCCGGCTCTCCTCGAGCTTTCAAGTAACATGAAAGGTGATGATAAGCCTGGATGTTTTAAGTATGCATTCATACAGCGCAGATATCGCTTTCATCCAGTATCTTTCAGCCTTATTAAGCATTTCGAATTCATTCACACTTTCTAACCCACGCTATGCTTTTGTACTAAATATGAGCGAAGGAAATCTGGTGATGACAGATTTAAGCTTAAGCAAGTCAAGGTCATTGTTTATAGCATTTTCTTTAAATTAACCTCCATTATCACTTGCAAGTAAAAATACACACGGAATGGTGTAATGTATTATGGTATTCCCATAGCATGTAGAGGAAATCTGATGTGACAAACTGATGCATTTAACATTTCAGAAGTTCAAGAAAGCTACATGATAACAGTCCCTTTGGGCAAACCGCAAGACGGAAAATATCAAGAGCAATACATCTATGCTTGCTTGAAACAAAGAAATCAGGACCTTTGCCAAAGGCGTAAATGTTTCAGATCTCGAAACAGATATGGAAACCCAACTCCATTGTGAAGATTGGTAGCATTCCACAATGTAAGCCAATGCCTTTGGTAATTACAGCATGTGTGGCTGAAGTTTGCAAGTTTGGGCCACTTAGTATTTAAATCTAGTTGTGTTTATGTATGAAGATCTAATGGATTCATTCAGTTCTCCAGCAGCGCTATAATAAAGTCTATCTCAGCGTTCAGCCTGACCCTCAAGTTTCACTCAGGTGTTGCTACCTGGCTCGCTCCGGCTTCTCTAAATAATGAACGTGAGGTTGCGATCTCTTCATCTTGAGTCGCTGTGACATGAGGACATGGACGCTGCAGTCCAGCTCTCTGGAACGGCGTAATTTATCTGAGGTGCCACCGTCTGAAGCGAGCGAAAAAAAAAAGAGTTAAATGGAGGACGCAAGGCATCAATTATACAAAGGGCCCAGACATACACTGACCTTGGTCCCCTTTAATTTTTCCTTGTTCCTTTCCTTTCTTCTTTTGAGAGGTAGCTAGCTAGCTAATGCACAACGTCCCTTTGTGCAGTTGTAAGAAAGAACAGAGGTCATTTCGGTTTCTCTGGAGTGTAGGGCGATTAGCAATATGTCATTTGTAGTGTCATGCCTCAGTTGTTCTGAGCGGGGTGGTGGGCACTGGAGCTACTAAAAAAGAAAAAGACGAGGAAAGCAAGAGTTTGTCAGAGGAACAAGATGCCTCTAAGGTGCTGTGCCGCAGGAGGGGCCGATCGATACAATAAATCAATAAAATTTACATGATCACTGGCTGCGGCCCCCTCGGTGCAGTGAGGATCATAACATAACACACTTCCCCATCACACCGAGTGTGCTTTTAACACCAGTATTAACATATCCCAGCAATCCTAGTGAGTCTTGCTGGGAGATATCTGAGATTCCTCTTTAAAAGTTGTCTCTCTGTGCATGGAGCAGGAGAGAAGTAAACTGTTTTCTGCTAAACCACAGGGAGCAGATGGAGGTACGGATTGGGATGAAGGGGGGTTTTGCCTGAGCAAAGCCATATGAGGGAAAATATGTTATTTGAGGATCTTTCTTACATTTTGCAGATGAGGGCAGCGATAGCGGCGGATCGTAAACAAACCATCCTGTAAGGACGCGCAGCAAAACAACCACCTCCAAAAACCAGAACGTCTTAATCTCGACCAAATCGCATTTGTCTCGAGGCGAGGGAAGTATTTGGGCAATTTGTAAAATGTAAACAACAAAACTGAAGTCGGAGAGCTGACAAAAAAAAACCTCGTACGGTCTGACTGGATCAAGCTGTATAAACAGTCTCACATTCACACCCTTGTTGAGACACTTTCACTCATTGTAAACAATGGCAGCGTGAACACGAAGCAATTACTGTAAAAAGTGGAACATAACTCCAGACAGTGTTAGATTCAGCACATAAATCACTAACTTGGATGATGCGAGTGTCTGAAGCAATAAACCCAAATCAGACATGGCTTTCAGGTGTGAAATTGAATTTTTAAAAGATGTAATCTGAGATTAAAAGAATTATTATCCTGCCAAAGAGAATTTTAGTGTGGATGGTTATCAGACGGGCCAAGTGGCAGTTAGTCATCTAAACCCATTCTTAAGGGCTTTAAAACAGTCATTTCATCTTTACAGCATCATATGAAAGCCATTACCAAACTATAAGAAATAAACACTTAAGTCAGCTAAACTGTTTGCCTTATTTAAATATAATGGAAAGTAATAAACTGGACTAATGAGCTGGATACACACATATACATACATACTATATATCTAAAGGGGCTATTACAGAGCATGTATTTGAGTTTAAAAATGAGAGATGTGGGTCAGTGTGGAATGAAAAAAATATGATCTAAAGATCCGTTTTTAGAATGGCATATCTCTGCAAAAGACGTGGGCGCAGCGATCAGACACTTCTCTCTAGTTCATGTTTGCATAGACAAACAATGGAAAAACAAAGTGCGATGTAAAATGTGTTCTGCGGGAACAGCCCCTAATTTGATTGGCCATGTGGCGATCAAAGTGTTTTGATATTTGGTAGATCATTTGGCATGGCTGCAAGTAATTGAGAGTATAATATTGCTTTTATACTGCAATTCAATAAACAATTAAGTTAATATAGGGTAATCACATATTCTCTGATTAGGTGCTTCTTTTGAATAAGTAATTACTTAGCAATCATTAAAAAAGTATGTTCTGTATAGTATGAATGTGTGCAGTATGAATGCGATCTGGACATACTACATTCATCAAATTGACATTATCATGTGATCTACTTTACCAGTGCCAGTTGTCTCACTTAACTGTCATTCATAAATACTCTCCTGTGGCCTCACGGGTTAATAAAGTGTCCATCACACTTCAGAATCTCAACAAAAATATGAGTTTATCCAGGGACTTTCTACCTTCTGTTTTCAGAATACTGTGAATTCAAACATACTACTCTGTTCACATGCTGCTTTTTGCTTACTGTATAGTAGGGAAGACTGTGATTTTAGATGCAGCCACGGTTTCACTCCTGAATGTGGTTTTGAAAGAAATGGTTGAGTGAACGATTCAATGACTCATGTTCATAAAGACAGTCAGTTGTTTTGTTCCATTTTGATGTTGTTCTAATAATTTATTTACTTATTTATACATTTATTTATTTATTACTTCATGCTGATTAATTTTGACAAGAACAAAAAATGAATAATAATAATAATAATAAGTTTTGTTCCTGAAAAGTTCAGTGGTTTTAAATGAATCAATTCAGTGAATATTTCAATGATTCACTCATAAAGATAGAAACTTTTTTTCCTGAATGAATCAGTGTTGTAGACCTACCTGGTGGCAACAATGTAACCCACAGGAAGAGTCAGCAATACAAACAGATACAAATGAGTAATGATAAAAATAGTGAAAGGTTCTATTTACTACTGATCACTGAGCAAGTAGTGCTTTTGAATTGCATCAGGACTCTTGGAAGGCTGCTCAGCCAACCAAATGTCAAGATCAGAACTGTTGTATAATGTTTATTTTACTAGTAATTACCACCAGATGAACTTCAATCAAGGTCTCAGTCTAGACTAATTTTTCTATGTGGTTTCTAAATAATTTCTTGGCCAGAAAAAATATGTTTGCTTATAGTTTATTTTTTGGATTGATGAATTCAAGAATACCAGCTAAAACACTGTTATTAGAAGAAGAAAAAAAAAA
>NW_015546146.1:88769-91390 GCF_001515605.1 Sinocyclocheilus anshuiensis | reverse complement strand
TATCAGTGTTTGGATTGACAGAAGCTCAGGCTGACATGTGTGGCAGACACTCTCTGACTCTGCCTGTCAGTCTAACTGAAACAGATTATGTCACAATGGCTTATGCTCTTGCCAAATGACTGCTGGCACAAAGTCTGTGAAGTTCAGAGATTGTTCACATTGCCCTGCAGTATATAAATACATTTCCATCTGCACACCAAACTAAACACCAGCTTATGCACAAGCGTTGTCGCGTTTTGACACATTGTGAGTTACTGTTGTCTTTTTCGTGATCTGAAGGGAATATGCTGACAAAGCCTCGACTGTGAATAGACTCTCTTTCTCTCTCTTTCCTTTTCTCTCCACCATGGTAGGCTGAGCACAGGAGAGCTGTTTTGACGACAAGATTGACCATTAGTGTGTGTGTTTGTGTGTGTGTGTTCATTTGCCTCATTTGCAACAAAACCGATTCGCCCAATGACGTGTATGCAAACTTTCATTTTCTCAATGCTCATTAAAAGCTCACAAGACTTGATTTTGCATTTATTAAACTCTAAAATGTATCTCCAGTGGTCATTTCTTAAGACACAAGCAGATACATTTATGAGTGAATAATTACCCTCGGGATATTGGCCTGGGTCAATCACAAATAATGGCTCAAGCACAGAAATACCCTGAAGCCGCTGCACCTGAGACCTCATAGTAAGTGCGGTCAGTGTATACAAAAGAGGTCAGGAACGTGAGTGCTAGCCAAGGATCAGATCAATCCTATCACTAAAATCATAAACATATTCAGATTAAACACTTTCAATCATACTTTACAATATTCATGAGATCACAATCCAAAAATCAACTGCGGCATTTGTGTGCCTTTTGGCCACACATTCTCTTTTTAAACATACTTTTTACACTCCCACTCATTCATTTATTTATTTTGTTCAACAGTGTATATACAGTAAATAATGTCCTATGTTGCCATGCCACGTCTGCATATTACTGTATAAGCTATCTGGGCTTGTTTTTCATAACATCATTTATGGTCAGTTGGGGGTTATGTTTTACTGGGATTGTATCCAAAACAGTTGTGTATTTACTGCTATTATAATTATTATTATTATAATTAAAAAAAAAAAAAAAAAACTAAATTTTGCTTTATTTCTCATAGAATTCTAACATTACTATATGTCTGTTTAAATGCATAAAAACAGAAAAGCATAGAATTGTTAACATTTTTGTTTTGTATAAACTTCCAGATTAACTGTTTTCTCCTCTTTTGACTTGTGCTATTTAATATTCATTTAAAGAATTGTAACTGTGAAAAATACAAATACATAAATATCAAATACATTTCGGAGGGAATAAATAAATAACGCGGGTTGCTTATTTACATGAGAAATAAGTTTTTTTTATTTTTATGTATGCATGTATGTATATACTGCATGTATGTATGTATGTATGTATGTATTTATAGATCTGCCATAAAAAGTCTTAATACGTCTTGTTTAATTTCATAGTTAGCATTTCCATGATAAAAAAAGAAAAATAAATAAATAAATAAAATATTAGACGTAGAATTGTTGATTTTTTGGAAATGTTACCACAATTGAGTGGCTGCATTAATTAGTGGCTGTATTAATTATCTAATAATTATTTTAAAAAATAATGTACAATACAATTTCATATGAATTATTAAGAAATATTGAAATTTTTTATGACTATGTTGATTTTTATGTAGATTACCAAGTGTTCCTTTCTCTTTGGAGTGTTACAAGCTTTTCGTGAATAGATACGATCCCTAAAGTTGCAAAGACTAAAGTCTCAAACCCAAAGAGATATTCTTTATAAAAGTTAAGACTCTGCCACGCCCCCCTAAAACGCCTCGTTTAAACATGCCCCCACATGTCTACGTCACTGTGTGGGAAGCTTTGCATAGCACCGCACAAATGTTCACGCAAAGAAAGAAGGTGTAAATTTGATTATCGCTGTAGTATTGTTGCTGCCACCACCCATGTCGTTGAGATGCTGTGTGTTTCATTATGAAAGCGAAACTACTTTGTTTGGCCTTCCAAAAGAGGACACAATTAGAAATCAGTGATTAAGTTGTATTTACAACACTGTTCCAGAACAGTTCAACCCAAATATTCAGATGTGAGCAACGCATTTTACGGAGGACAAGGACTGTTTCCTGGGAGAGTAGACTACAATGCCAGCTGTTCTGACTCACATTTAAAGGATTTGCCACTGATCATTCAAACACGAGTTTTGAGCAGTGTAGAGTAGTGCTTGTTGTTTGTCGTTTCTCTGATCACAAATGCAGACATGGTTTTATTTTTACACGGCACGATACGCAACGCAACGCGTAAAAAGACAGTATGAGTCATTATAATCAGTACTTATGACCCCACTGGATGCAACAAATGCCTCGTTTATAATGGGTTTTTTTGGTTTTGTCTCGTCGCGCCGCGACACGGCATCATATGGTAAGGGGCGTGACATTTCCATGACACACTTGAAGTATTCGGCCAATCACAACGCACTGGATAGCTGGCCAGTCAGAGCACACCTCGCTTTTCAGAACGATGAGCTTTGTAAACATCGACGCGTTTCAGAAAGGCGGGGCATAGAGGATAAACAATAATGTA
>NW_015546146.1:83167-88659 GCF_001515605.1 Sinocyclocheilus anshuiensis | reverse complement strand
AGGACTGTTTCCTGGGAGAGTAGACTACAATGCCAGCTGTTCTGACTCACATTTAAAGGATTTGCCACTGATCATTCAAACACGAGTTTTGAGCAGTGTAGAGTAGTGCTTGTTGTTTGTCGTTTCTCTGATCACAAATGCAGACATGGTTTTATTTTTACACGGCACGATACGCAACGCAACGCGTAAAAAGACAGTATGAGTCATTATAATCAGTACTTATGACCCCACTGGATGCAACAAATGCCTCGTTTATAATGGGTTTTTTTGGTTTTGTCTCGTCGCGCCGCGACACGGCATCATATGGTAAGGGGCGTGACATTTCCATGACACACTTGAAGTATTCGGCCAATCACAACGCACTGGATAGCTGGCCAGTCAGAGCACACCTCGCTTTTCAGAACGATGAGCTTTGTAAACATCGACGCGTTTCAGAAAGGCGGGGCATAGAGGATAAACAATAATGTACAGTATGTGGAAAATAATGTTTTTTTTTTTATCTTAAACCACATAAACACATTTCATTGCACCAAATACACAAAATAATGTTATTTTTTTAGCAACGTCGTATGACCCCTTTAGAATCAAATGCTTTTGGAAAGTAGAAAAAAAATAAATTAAGGAAATAGTATGCAACATTCATATAACAAAGACAACAAAATAGTTTAAATCTGTTCTTTAGAACAGTTCTTTAAAAAAACAACCAAAAAAACAAATACACTTGTTAGTATCATTACTAAACTAATCAATTATATTTACATGTAACTTGAACACTGTAACGCAAAATCTTACCACACAGTGTAATCATTCCCACAATGCAGTAGTGTCAGCCATCTGATTGTAGCTCAGCACTTCCTCTGAGAACAATAAAACACTGAGCCGTGTGAATACAGGTCCAGTGCAGGTGACCCAAGATGAGGGTTGAGGCGTCTCAGCACCAGCAGGGAAACCCACCCCCCTCAGACTTAAGACTCCCTCCTGCCTGAGCTCGGCAGAGGGAAATTTGCAGCAGATGTGACTTCAAACGGCAGAGCTCCCGGCAGGATTAGGGCACTGGATAAGACCCATCCTCCGGCTGCCTCTCTGACCTCTGTCTCACTGTCTTTCTCCGCCAAGTCGGCAGGAAAAAACAAGGACCCGCTTGTTGCGAGACCCTGTTTTTACAGCTTGCCGAAGCTGTCTCGCTCCGCCGACTGAAACATTGCATTCTTTGACTGTCCTCTTGTGAAAGATGCTCGGGCCCAATGAACGCTTGCTCTCTGACCGTCTTGTGAAGGTGTTTGTAAGTGCAAAGGAAATGAGGAGCTGAGAAAGATCGGGCTTCAATTAAAAACGATCGGAAGTCCTTATATACAAAACTGCTCACAAATCTCAAAAATTTGTTCAAGCACAGGGCGAATGCTAAAACCATCATGCGTGTCATTTCACAAAAGTCATTTAGATTTTTGACATTGTGTTGATTCAGACTAGACCAATATTAGTCATTTGACAGGCCAGAGAGGCACCAGAAATCGATTACAACGCATAAACATGCAAATCTACCAAACCACATATACTGTAAAAGTGCAATGCATGCTGGTCTGGAGTACGAGTGGGCATTTATCTCTCTGTGTAGTGCTCCGATTGTGGATCGGGTCCAGAGGGGTGAGTGAGCAAGGGCTTTGATCCATATTTTAAGCTTTGCCTCCCAGACACCCACTGAGTGCTCAACCAGCAGAATAAATGTGACCTGAAACGTATTTCCAGTCAAATCTATCTGCAGTGGAACATTTTTTTTTTCAGATGTGATATCAAAATCACGATATGTGAATCAAAAAATATTTATTTTAGACTGTAGAATGATACGTTTAGAAACAGAGATGCTATCAACCACACAGTGTTGTTTGCTCTCAGCTACTGTATACAGATTAAATAATAATAGCATAACTGCTGGCCATTGTGACAATCATGTTACAGTTGAGGAACAGTCTTAATGAGTCTACAAATCGAAATAATTTTCACACAATAATTATTTAAAAGTAATATTAATATATATTTTCTTTAAATATATGAGCTTACTTTTCGTGTTTTTGTTTTTACATACAATTCAATGCAATGTAATATCAATTTAAATATATAAATTATCTGTATTCAAATGGAATAAGCATGGCCAGGGTTTAAACCGTGGAAGTGCTAAAACTACATGAAAACCCCATTTATACAGTAACTATTGTGCAATTTTAGTTATTTCAATTATACCTTGCATAACTCTTAAAATTAGTCATTCTTTGATACTACAACTTTTATGTAAATAATGCCATTGTATGTAAAATTAATGCTTGTGGTTAGTGGGAATTTCGATTCACCTCAGTGAGTCATTTTTTTTGTTTTTTTATCAATTTTGAATCAAAAAGATTCTTTAAAATTTGACATATGATGCTATTTTTGGCCCATAATTCTGGGAATGTGAGTCTTTGAATCATTTACTCACACGATTCATAACAAAAACAGTCATTCATGACCGAAACAAGTCTTAATATTATTTAATAAAATGTATGTGCGGCTCCAAAAGAGTGTTTAAGTATCCTACACATGACAATAAAACAGTTATCCCCTCCCCTCCCATAAAAGATTTGTAAAAAAAAAAAAAAAAAAAAAAAAAAAACATGTAAGGTAAATTTTACTCTCAACAATTTTGGATTTCTGAGACATGCACAAAAAAGACGACACAATATGGCCATTCAATTTCAACTTGAAATTACATTGTGAGCATTTAATTCATTTGATTAATTTTTATTATCATGATTAAACAAACCCCTAGGTGCTTTCAGCCACAAAGCCTTAGTGTGGTCTCATTAAATATTTAGCATTTAAAAGTCCTGGATACTGACATGCTGCAGTAGAGGTAGAAAAAGTCTAAAAGTGTGATATAGGTGGTCTTAAGAAAAAAAAAAAGATCTGTGCAATTTTCACAGTGTGCCGGGGAATATAAATTGCACACAAGTTTTCGTGGCAGCCCTTTGAACACTTCAGACTAGTAAAAGTCCTATGCGCAATAGATCTGCATTTGTTTATTTGAGTGGCTGGCTGCTGAAGGGCCATTTGGTTCATTAAAAGCAATACAAAAATAAAATAAATTCCTACACTTGCATAAAAGGAGCTGTAAATTGTGCCTCTGCCACTGTAGTATTATGAAACTGAAAGGCATGACCCAATACTTCAGAAAACCTTCTGCTGTGTGAGTATTGCTATCCATTCTGGTAATGTAGCGCTGTGTCTCATACTAATTAACAACATACAGAACAAGAGAGCAGCATATTGTGAACACAAATTCTGGTATTAGCAAGGATACTATGAACTAAATATCTGATTCAATTATATGGAAAATGATTATGTGGTCGCTTGACCTCCATTTCCATTGACTTAACAATAACTATATTATTACCCACACCCACAGACAATAACTTTGTATTATAATTATGTCACCTGTTACTTTAAATGCTTGCATTTTGATTGACTGTCAATGTTTTTTATCAACATTTGAAAAAAATAAATGTTCTGAGTGTGATTACAACAATATCTTTCTTCTATGTTGCTGTCATTGCAGATGTGGTGTGGATGTCTCTATTGTCAAATAACTAGAATGGTTATTAAAAATGTATAGTATTTATGTGTTTCAGGAAAACAAAAAAATATATATTGTGAAGAATGTTTAACCATTTTTGAATTTACAGTAAAAAAAAATTTGTATGTACATACTGTAAATACTTTTCGCTGTTTTTGTTTTTTTTATGGTGCATTATGTGAATTTTTAGAGGCTGATTGCCCGGGCAGATTACTTATTATGAAACCAGGCAGCCAATTGAGACACACCAGGTCAGCGATTGCATGTAAAATATGGCAGCCTATCATTTTACTTCTGCGTATTTTTTGGGTTCAGTATATAATTCATTGTCTGTATGGCAGACAGATTTATGTTGAAATGAAATTATGTGGACTGAGAAGAACAAAGCAGTCAATCACTGACATTTAGAAGATAAAAATAAACAAAAAAAGACATCTGGAAAGTCACTAAAAGGGCTCTTCACAACATGACACGATGGAACTCCGATACTAGGATCAATTTATTTTCAATAAGGAGGGAGACACTCTCATTTCTCAATGTTCAACGATTATAATTATCTGCCCTTCCTTGTCATTTAATCTAACGATTGTAAATTGATTGCCAAATCACCCGGGTCCTAATAAGTGTGTGGAGTTTTGCCTCCCACTGGATATAGGCCGACATCAAGCTGTCCCTTCACTGTCGGCTTCTATTTAAATATCATGTCGCGTTTACAGTAATCTGGCCCTAATTAAAATGTATAGTCTGACAGAGTGCAGTATCGGCACATTCTGTGCGTCTTTCATTCCAGTGAGTGAATAGTTAATGAACGTTACGCTGCCTTGAGCTTTGGAGAGAGGGAGAGGGAAGCTGTGTCTGAAATACGCTGCCTTCGCTGACAGTAGGCCTATATGGAAGTAGGAAGGCAACAAGGCACACAAGTATACAGTATACATACACATTTCTGTTAATATTGATTGGTTATTGCTTGCTAAGAATTGTGGTAAAACTGGCGCCTGAAGGAACGGTTGAAAGGAGTAAATCAGTTAATGAATGCGTTTTCTTTTATTTCAACTCATGACTGAGAAATAAGCATTGCAGTCTCTGAATATTTGCTTGGAAATCTCTAAAGCTGACTTGAATTTGTTGTACATTATTAGACATGGCATTATTGGAAGACTGTCTGAAGGCAGCTACCTTAGAAGGTGCTTTCATACAAACACGCTGCCTGTCAAGTCAATGACTAACTGGGTAGCAAGACAGCTGTCTTTGGTTTTCAAACACGGCAGAAAGAGAAAGCGAGATTCCCTTAAGTTTGCCTCAGCCACCTCGAGACAATGGAGAACATCTGGAAAAAATGATTATTACTGTGTGAATCGGATACTGCAAATAAACGTCAAATTCATGATAGGTGCATAGCAGGGTAAAATTAATTAGGTGTGAGTGTGGGTTAAAGAACTTTTGAATTCATTCAAAAGCTCCAACTCAATTCATTCGTGTATTGGACATCGCTGCTTCTTTCATGAACGCTCCATGTTAAAATTTTCAGTGAGAAACGACTTAAATTTTGACTTAAATCTTATCTTTCCACTTTTATGGTATTTTAAAGATGATTTGGCATATTGAGTCTTATTTATTGTGAGGCTTCACAACGGCAATTACATTTAAAATATATTAAAATGGAAATATATATAAGAAGAGAGATATAAACACGTTTATAACTAGCAGCTGTGATAAATACATTTGCAACTGGAAGAATGAATGCATACATTCATTAATGAATGAATGAAGAACAAAAACAAAAAAAAGCTTCCATACAGTTAGGTTTAGGGGTGGACCTTATGGCCATAGTAGCCATAAGGCTTTTTAACAAAAAAAAAAAAAAAACAGACACCTCCTAAAATAGTTA
>NW_015546146.1:81726-83155 GCF_001515605.1 Sinocyclocheilus anshuiensis | reverse complement strand
TTGGCTCCACCCAAGCAAGAAAGTAAAGCACGTTTGGAACGACATAAGGTTGAACAAATACAGTGATTAAATAAATGTTTCATTTTTGGTGGGAAACTAGGCTATTTTGTGGCATAACTTCACTTAATAATATTGACGATAATCATATGCGCACGCAAAAGCGAGCTCTTATCCTTAAACAGAGATGGGGAAGTTAAAATGTAAGTGTCATTCCACCCCAGCCTGTAATGTCTTTACTCAGGAGAGAGAGAGAGAGAGAGAGAGAGAGAGGTGAAGTGAACAGATCATTGCCAGCGCAGAGAGAGAGAGGTGCAGTGAACAGATCATTGCCAGCGCAGTTTTCCTCTGTAAACATCTCTCGGAGATAAATCGGCAAACTCTTGTGTTTCGCTTTCACGAAGTATGATGATATGATACGCAGCGACGTGGATGTTTTTGGGGCTTTTTTTTCGCGGAGTTTACCGACTCCTTGAAAAAGTGGATTTTGCAAATGTGAAGGTAAATTAAAGGTTTAAAGGAGGGTTCAGCCGCTAAGAGAGGATCGGAGGGAGTCGCTTCGGTAAAAAGTAGTGAGCGCGGACACTGAGCTCTCCAAACGGGAGTCAGTATGCTGTCCGGAGGAGCCGCGGGCGGAGAGGAGCTCGGGACCGATTCGGTTGAACAGCATGTTATGGGAATGGCGTTGGATCTGTGCGTCGAGTCTATTCCACCGAGCGCATGAAGAACAAGAAGAGAGGGACAAATGTTCAGTGTGCTTTGGGTATACGGATTAAATCATGTTTGATAAGGTAGGCTGATTTTATTGGAGCGAACTGCATTTATTCTGCTGGATTAAGTTAATTTACCCGTCTAAATACAGGAACATTTTAAATTAAAAGGGCACGACTACTTGCAATTTACATAGTTTCCAGGCATTTCGTTCGAAACTATTCTGCTGTAATGGACTTTTACTTTTCCGCAAACGTTTGCTTCGTTCGTATGTTAGACTAAGGCTTGTCAGCATTTCATCATCTCAAATAACATATGTAGGGTAAATAGTGGATAACCGAAGCGGTTTATCTGGTCAAACATCAATGCGTATCATAGCATCGTTTCTCTTTTACTTGCGCTCTGCTCTCAGCATAGTGATTATTCATTCACATCATCAGCTCGCTGCTCTCTCAAGTTCACCTTATCCGCCTCGAAATGTCTCCTACAATATAAACTTTCAGTGTTGTTTTGTTTTTTCGCATTTTGTTTTGTCTGCGAACATGCGTTTTGGTTAAGACACACTGTAAAAAAAAATGTTAAATTTAGCTGTGGTTGTTATACATTCGCCGTAGCTGATAAATAGTAAAAGGTGGTGAAATGGAAGACCACGATGAAACCAACGTTCAGCAAAACTGGCCTTTCCATGAACAATCGCCAATAAACAATATAGACAGAGATA
>NW_015546146.1:68309-81519 GCF_001515605.1 Sinocyclocheilus anshuiensis | reverse complement strand
GTGAAGTGAACAGATCATTGCCAGCGCAGAGAGAGTGAGGTGCAGTGAACAGATCATTGCCAGCGCAGTTTTCCTCTGTAAACATCTCTCGGAGATAAATCGGCAAACTCTTGTGTTTCGCTTTCACGAAGTATGATGATATGATACGCAGCGACGTGGATGTTTTTGGGGCTTTTTTTTCGCGGAGTTTACCGACTCCTTGAAAAAGTGGATTTTGCAAATGTGAAGGTAAATTAAAGGTTTAAAGGAGGGTTCAGCCGCTAAGAGAGGATCGGAGGGAGTCGCTTCGGTAAAAAGTAGTGAGCGCGGACACTGAGCTCTCCAAACGGGAGTCAGTATGCTGTCCGGAGGAGCCGCGGGCGGAGAGGAGCTCGGGACCGATTCGGTTGAACAGCATGTTATGGGAATGGCGTTGGATCTGTGCGTCGAGTCTATTCCACCGAGCGCATGAAGAACAAGAAGAGAGGGACAAATGTTCAGTGTGCTTTGGGTATACGGATTAAATCATGTTTGATAAGGTAGGCTGATTTTATTGGAGCGAACTGCATTTATTCTGCTGGATTAAGTTAATTTACCCGTCTAAATACAGGAACATTTTAAATTAAAAGGGCACGACTACTTGCAATTTACATAGTTTCCAGGCATTTCGTTCGAAACTATTCTGCTGTAATGGACTTTTACTTTTCCGCAAACGTTTGCTTCGTTCGTATGTTAGACTAAGGCTTGTCAGCATTTCATCATCTCAAATAACATATGTAGGGTAAATAGTGGATAACCGAAGCGGTTTATCTGGTCAAACATCAATGCGTATCATAGCATCGTTTCTCTTTTACTTGCGCTCTGCTCTCGGCATAGTGATTATTCATTCACATCATCAGCTCGCTGCTCTCTCAAGTTCACCTTATCCGCCTCGAAATGTCTCCTACAATATAAACTTTCAGTGTTGTTTTGTTTTTTCGCATTTTGTTTTGTCTGCGAACATGCGTTTTGGTTAAGACACACTGTAAAAAAAAATGTTAAATTTAGCTGTGGTTGTTATACATTCGCCGTAGCTGATAAATAGTAAAAGGTGGTGAAATGGAAGACCACGATGAAACCAACGTTCAAATACCTTATTGCACACAAATGATTAGAAAATAAATAATATATACATTATTAAATAAATATAAATACATGTTTCCATTAAATATAATACAGTCTGGCAATGTATTTTATACTGTTTTTCTCCAGTCACTATTTTGTAACTTAACTTTAAAACAAGATTTTTTTGTTTAATATACAGTATGTATGCATACTATATATATATATATATATATATATATATAATATGCACAAACTGTAAAATAACATGTATTGTCTTGAATTTGTATTTTTACTTCCAAAATAATATTTTACAGTAAAAATGCATGCATTGTGTGTTAAATCAAATATTCTGTTCACTGTAGGTAACAAGGCAACATGCAGGTAACAATTCAACAGGTTTTTACTATAGCATTTTTACAATTATGATTTTTTTTTTTTACAGTGTAGTCTACACTCTTAAAAATAAAGCTTCTTAATTGGCTTTAATGGTTCAGTGAAGAACCTTTATGAATGATGATGAATAGTTTGCTGTAAACCTATTTATACTCATGGTTATGCAATTTAATGTGATTTCAAATATGGTTTTGTCAGATCTAAATGGCTCTTTATTAGGCCTGTTTTCTGCTAATGTATTTTTTCCATATTTAAATCACACCTGTCATATAGCTTGCCTCTTAGGAAAGACAAGCATTCTCTTGCCAGGCATTGATTGTCTTAACTCTATTAACAAAGCATATGGTACAGGCCACAAAAGCAAAAATCCAATGCAGAGGTGTTCGCTGAAGGCTCAAAATGCCAAGAAGTTTGTTATTTTACAGTGACTGATGGCGCACAAATACAAACAGGACCGACTGAAAAGTTTTTAATTCACAAAATGGTAAATGTCGTACAAAAGCCTTTTTTTTCCGCCCCCTGGGTTAGGAAAAAAATAAATAAAAATAAATAAATAAAAAAACTTTCCTCCAGTGTTGATTAAAGGGCAGCAGCTGCCTTGCACAATTATGTGGAAGTTTATTTAGATGAAAAATGGTGCACATTTAGCTTACTTTTATTTATTTATTTTTAATCTCAACTTGAATTACACTATAAGTAATAGAAGTCTGAACAGTAGATTCATTATGAGTTCTGAGTATGATTCTGAGACCTTGAACTAGCACAAAACCTATTCGCTGAGAGAGAACAAAAAAAAAAAGAAGTATTGATCATTTATTGCAGGTAGAGGGGCTAAATTATACCCCAATCCCATTTAATTTGACAGGTAGTATTCGTCACTCTGAATTGTGTATGGGGCATGCATATTCTATGATGCATAGTAAAGACGCTGTTGGCATATAGTAAACAGAAAATATTGCATAAGAAGCCACGGTAAGACTTTAAAAAAAAACAATAGTTATATGCAACCACATTGGTTGGGGGGTTGGCCTACTAATTTTTTTTTGTGAACCCACACTTCTTTATTCTAATTTCTCCTTCTTTTGAAACAGGTCTCTGGACCCAAATGTCACATCTTCTGGAAACAGCTTGGGCTGAGGCCCATCAGCACTTGACAGCAGGCTGGGAGGTGGACGGTGTGGCTCAGTGCTTCAGCACTCTCTCAGTCACACCCTGCTTGGGCCCTACAGTGAGCGAGAGCAGTTCTGCAATGATCTGATTCCTCAGCATGTATAGCTTAAGTGAGAGAACCCATGCACTCTAATGAGACCACCTCTCCAGACAAGGGCTAGAAATTACTCAAATTCCTGGTTTATCTGCGACCTGCATGTTAAAATAATATTTTAGAGGACTTAATTTTGCTGGATTTGTTACATTTCCTTTTTACTCCCTCCAACCACTGATTTTGTCTTGCAATTTCCTTTCCCTCCCTTTATTTCTCATTATGGAGTTTCAAGCCGGATTTTGGAATAACGATTGTACTTCATTTTTTCGCTTTTGGTTGACAGTGTTGTTGAGCTTGCATGTGCAGTTCAGTCCTGTCTCCTCTTGTCCCAATGAGTGCCGCTGTGATAGAACATTTGTTTACTGTAATGAGAGGAGCCTGATGTCTGTGCCTCTGGGGGTGCAAGAGGGATATAAAACCCTCTTCCTCCACAACAATCAGATCAACAATGCCGGCTTTCCATTGGAGCTACACAATGTTGCCTCTGTAGAAACTGTTTACCTATATGGAAATCAGCTGGATGAATTTCCCCTCAACCTTCCCAGGAATGTTCGAGTACTGCACCTCCAGGAAAACAACATCCAGACAATATCCAGGGCAGCACTTGCCCAACTACCCATGCTGGAGGAACTCCATCTGGATGACAACTCCATCTCAACCGTAGGGGTAGAGGAGGGGGCTTTCAGGGAGGCTGTCAGCCTCAAGCTTCTTTTCCTTACCAAAAACCACCTGAGCAGCATTCCTATTGGATTACCGGCAGATCTCAAGGAGCTGCGTTTGGATGAGAATCGCATTGCCGACATTGATGAGGATGCCTTCCAGAATGTCACCACCCTGCAGCGACTTTTGCTGGATGGGAACTTGCTTGAAGATGATGCCATCGCTCCTGGAACCTTCCAGGACCTGGTCAACCTTAAAGAACTGTCCCTGGCACGAAACTCCCTCACTACTCCACCACCATTGCTCCCTGGTGCATCCCTGACCAAGCTCAATCTGCAGGAAAACCAGATGGACACCATTAAAGTGACAGCCTTCAATGGGCTTAGTAAACTGGAGAAGTTAGATATCTCCAGCAACCAGCTTCAGTTTCTTGCACCGGGTGTCTTTGATGGCTTGAGAAACCTGAGGCACCTTAATGCAAGAAACAACCTCTGGTGTTGTGATTGCAGCATTAAGTGGGTCATTGCATGGCTCAGGTCTCTGCCATCTGTGATAAATGTCCGCGGCTTCACATGCCAGAGTCCAGAAAGAGTGCGTGGCATGGTAATTCGAGAACTCACCTTAGATGCCATTGACTGCCCAGCAGGCACCGTGCTGCATCCCTGGCCAACCCATTCATATCCATCTACATTGCCACCCCGCAGAACCAACACCATCACCACGACCACCTCCAGAACCACCCACTTCACTACCATTTCACCCTCTGCTTTTTACCCCGCCTCTGCCAACCCCACACCCCCAGTTCCACATTTCCCTCCCGGTCCCCTGCCTCCTTACGAAGACCCCTTAAAAATCTCCTTTCATGTAGTTAATTCTACCTGCATTGATGTGAGCTGGGAGTCTTACTTCACTGTGACGGCTTACAAAGTGACTTGGGTCAAGATGGGGCAGAGTTTGATGAGTGACATCACTCGAGAAAGAACAGTCCCGGGATACCAACGAAGGCTTAGCCTGTCAAATTTAGAACCCAGGTCTATCTACCGCATCTGCGTGTATGTTCTGGATACTCTTAACACGTACAGACCAGGCGAGGATACTATCTGTTCTGAGGCTAAGACCAAATCCACATCCACGTACTCTGAATCTGAGCAGGCTGCCCAGCAAGACAACACCTCCACACTCCTATTGGCTGGAGTGATAGGTGGGGCTGCATTGGTGGTCTTGGTGACACTTCTAAGCTTGTTTTGCTGGCACATGCACAAGAAAAGCAGGTCGTCATCATCCAAATGGAAATACAATCGCGGCAGGAGAAAAGATGACTATTGCGAGGCCGGCACCAAAAAGGATAACTCCATCCTGGAAATGACTGAAACGAGCTTTCAGATAGTGTCACTAAACAATGAGCAGCTTTTAAAAGGGGACTTCAAAATTCAGCCCATCTACACACCTAATGGAGGGATTGGCCTCAGAGACTGTCACCTTAGTAATAACAGCATAGCTTACTGCAAGAGCAGTAATGTTCCCAGTGTGGACTTCTGCCACACATGATGCTTTTTGACGGATGCTACAACCATTTGTTCAAAAAAAATGCAGTTCAATATACTGTAAAATACACATATGTATTATATATATATATTTCCAGGTGCAGTCAACATGGTAATTGATACTGTGGACAAGTATGTGGAATTCTGCTATATTTTCTATTCTTAGTAAATATGAAATGGTTTTGTAATATGTGAGGCTCAAAGTGGTTTTGCTCAAGGACGCTGTAGATGTTTTGTATTATCGAAGCACGTTGGCTACCTGCTGCAAGTGCAGTCCACAGGTTTTGCCTCTCAACCACTTTAAGATCTTGAAAACGTTGCTAACCACACAACCAAAATATGCCCTGTGTGCTGAAATACAGCTACCCCTTCACACAACAGTAGTTAAGATAACACAGTGGTCAGGAAACCAAAACACCGCTGATTAAGCTGCAGTAGAAAAAAGGAGCCGAGTTTTTCTTTCATTCTTTTCTGTTTTTTTGGGGGGGGCGGGGGGGATTGAAGTGCACTTTCCTAATGCAGCAGAGAGCATGAGCATTCATTCAGGAAATTAGCTTTTGTGGAAATCACATTTGAAGGGAAAAGGGACCCCTCTTCACCACTCTGCAGTTCTCACAAGGAGAAGCCTACGTCAGTGAATGCGGTAGGGAAATGGTTAGAAGGGTTCCTGTGCAAGCATTTTCCAGTGAATATTTCTGTATCATTTTGGCCACCAGGGGGCAGCTTGTCTCAGTAAATTCAGAGGATAGCGGCTCAAATTGACCACAGACACTCTAGCATGTTAAAATTCTGACTTTTATGGGAATAGCTTTTTTGCTAGAGCCTTATTTTCAAGTAATTAGCAGCCTAAACATTAAATGAGGTAATATAATAGCTAAACCCCTGTGGTAAACTATTAATATCCTGAGGGAGCTCTGTAATCTCCTTCATATTTCTTTAATTATAAATTGTAAAACATAAGAAAACAATGAAAACTTCAACTTTAAGTCTGTATTTGCCTTTTATATACTTAAATTGCCCTTTCTGAACATGTTTTATGATTTACAAATTAGGCCAGGGTTTTACACAGAGCTCCACCTCTCAATCTGTTTCTGTGCTCTCATATGAATGTGATCAGGAACAGTCCACAGGCGACATCCACATAATTGTCTAGCTTTTCTTTTACTGACCAAAACCCTTTTTAATCATGCATCACATCAGGTGGGATGATGAATGGACATTTAAACAAAAGCCCTCTTTTCACAGAGAAGAACTGGCACATGCCAGACTCTGTCTTTGAAAGAGTTTCAGCACAGAGCTCCACCTCTCAATCTGTTTCTGTGCTCTCATATGAATGTGATCAGGAACAGTCCACAGGCGACATCCACATAATTGTCTAGCTTTTCTTTTACTGACCAAAACCCTTTTTAATCATGCATCACATCAGGTGGGATGATGAACGGACATTTAAACAAAAGCCCTCTTTTCAGAGAGAAGAACTGGCACATGCCAGACTCTGTCTTTGAAAGAGTTTCAGATCCCTGCATGAGTGCAATTAGGACTTTTTTTTTTTTTTAATGGTGCACCAGTTTTCCAGGACAGAGAGCCGAGTTTGGAATTCAGGCTTGCTGTGGAGAAGTATTTATCATGCGCTGTTACTCATAGACTTTACTTGCTTTGACAAGATTTTATTTTGTGGGCTGAGTTTAAACTCCCACTGCATAATCCCTGGTCCAAGAACGGGGAAAAAATGCAAAGGTTATTTTCACTTGACAGGAGGTTTCTGGATTGAGACAGGGGTTTGTAGTTGGGGTGGTTGTCCTAATTGTTGGAGTTAACCCTTAATCGCTCTCCAACTTGGAATTAAGGTTCAGACTAGATTGCTGGATACTTGTTTACATCCCAATTGCTTTTAGAATCACTCGAAATCAAACAGATGTTTGATTTATGTGACTAACAGTTGGTGCTTGCACAGGTTAATTACCAACATCCCACAAGGTTTGTCTCAGTGGCACAAACAAAATGCTCTCTAAAAGGAAAAAAGGGCTACTGCACTTCTGTGGTCATGAAAGTATTTCTCCTTAGCATCCCAGCAGGCTGCTTTGACCACCCCGTCCCTACTTTTCCTTGAAATCTGGAACATCCTCGGGCTCCATTTCTCATCTGAAGGCTTTTAACTGATGTGTACACCATTAACAATTCATTTCAAATCCTGTGGCCACCCGTAACTCTTTTTAACAGACTTCCTCCACACAAGTCCGGTGCGGTTGTCAGGCTCAGGTTCCCCGAGAGGAGGCGGTTGCGGTGGCACAGACCCAAATGAATCGCTGCAAAGTTAACCTGTTAGTGAGATAAATCTGTCCCGAGCCTCTCGCCGACAAATTATCACAGAGAGAAAAGTAATGGCAAGCTAGGCAGAGGAACTTATTTGTGCCACTATTCAGTACATCATTCCCTCCGTCAAGTCCTCAGAGCTAGCGTGGCGGGTTTTTGCTGGGTCGTTACCAAAACCAGAAATGTTTCATTCTAAACAGTTTTATCTATCGCCTTACTGTAATCCAGCAGTATGTCATAATGTGGTTCACGTGAAGGATTTGACATCAGTTATACAGAGACCTGTGGATTACAGTGAGAGTCACACGTTTTGAAGGCAGGACTGAATGGAAAGCACACATTTTGAAGGGCAATTGCAAACATCATCCTGACAGACATCAATAGATGACATTGCTAACAAGCCAAGGTCTATCCTCCTGACAATCATGGAATGTTATGATTCAGAGTGACTCATTGCCTCACTCGTGTGGCATACATTGTTCTTTATTTTCTGTGGATGAGCTGAAAATCACAGTAGTGGCCCTGTAGTCAAATGGATGTATTTTGACCAAAAGGGACTGTGAGCAATGCATTGCGTCCGTAATCATACCCAACAGTCAGTCCGTCTCTTGAAAAAGCACATTTATTTGGTTTGGAATAATTACTCTAAATGACTGTGAGGTCAGTCTGAACAAAGCACTACCACAAATGTGGCTGAATTCATCTTTGATCTTTCTGTGTGTCCCTTTCACCTTATTTATTTTATTTTTTTCTAAGGAATATATTTTACGTTTACGTTTTGAAATATTTTCTCACCTGTGCAATTTGGTATATATATATATTCATTATAAAAAAAAACATATTTAATACAGACTTCAGCACATCGGTTGACACAGTGGTTTTACATTAGGATAAAACAAAATCTAGCTGATGTTTGAATGAATCGATTACTGAGTGTCAGTTCATTCTAATGGAAACCTGAAAGCCATGACCGGCTTAACAACCACAAAGTTTAATGTTTTTTAGCATTCTGGGTCTTTTTCTTCACACTTAAGATGGGGAGTGATTGTACTTTTTTTTTGTTTAATTTTAAAGATATGGTGATTTATTTGGTCTGTAAGCTGCAAGTAGAATCCATTGGGAACCAAAGTAACTTTTGATTGCTACATACATTTAATTTCTTTTGTCTGTTTCCACTACTAAACTGTTGTTGTTGTCCCATGTATGTGCCTTGAAATGAACTTACAATGTAAAGTCCTTGAAACCTTTAAATGGTTTTGCACAAGTTGTAAATAGAGAAACCGAGCTTTTTTTGAAAATAAAGGAGCCATCAGAATTGACCGGTGATCTTGTCCATTATAGCCAAATCTCACTTTCTTATTTTCCAAGATGTGTGATCCATTTATTAACACATTGTCCAACACTGTTGGCTAGTGTGCCGATATTTTTGTTGATGAATGATGTTAGTTGCATTGGACAATTTAGTGTGGTCTGGAAGCACATGCATTTTTTTTTTTCTGGTATCTTTACTTAAATTATCTTGGAAGTAACTTAAATTGCTCAAAGGATGAGGTCTGAGCACTGAAATATAAATTAAAGGATTGCCAGCATAAAAGCTAAAACTGAAAGGTAAGCATTTTACATTAGATATATACAAAGGTTTTACAAATCTGCTTTATAATATTGACTCAGTAAAACTTTACATATGAAATATTGATATTATACGTTGACATATTACTAACAATATGAAAGTTACTCTAACTTCACAATAACGTGTACCACAACCTAAAGGAGGATGTTTTTTTTAATTACACTAAAAGGCCTTTTACTTGCTAAAATAGTATAAACTATCAATCAGATGACAATATGCATGTAGTAAATTGCGTACAATATATGTTTTTCTGCAAATATAGAGGCCTTAAAAATGGTCAGTATCAAATATGATACAGTATATGCTTTATATGGTTAAATTCATTATAGTTTTTTTTTACATTAAATATGTTCAGTACCTCCACATTGGACATTTTTATTTAGTTTCCACAATAAAATGATCATAAACTCAATTAATTCTAAATTCCTCTAGTTTTCTGAAGCCATATTATAGCTGTATTTAAGAATAAGACCACAATCTACTTCCGTATACACAGATCTGCCGTAAAACTCAATGATAGTCTATTATATTAGTATCTATAATAGTAAAATGCATGAAGCATATTTATAATATGATGAATTCATCAAGATTTGTACTTTTCTAAAACTGTATATTTAAAAAAGCTTTACATTGTAGATACTGTCAGTATGTTTATATTGTATGTTTCGGTGTATGTCGTCAAAAAAAAATGTGTAAGTACCGACAGACACTAATGAGACCAGGCTGAGAAAGTGACTATTTGATAAGTGAGATTTTGACAAGTTTGCATGATGACAGCTACTGTGCTTTAGACAGCTTGGACGGTAAAGCCTTCTCAATAGTTGCAAATTTAAAAAGTCATCCTTTCTAAAACTGTATAGCCAGATGGATATCTTTGTCCACTGAGTCACATTTTGTCAAGTTACAAAGAGTCCAACATAAAAAAGCATTTTGAGATCCCAGCATTATTATTATTATTATTATTATTTTTATTTTTGTTTTGAATGCAAGAATATATCTTATGTAAATGCCCTTCAGTTCAAGTTCAAGTTCAGTTTATTTATAGAGCACATTTAACAAAGTGCTGTACAAAAATATCACAAAAAATCTAAATATAAACACTTAAAGGGACAGAAGACCACAATAAAATAATGAAAAAAAGAGATGCCAGGGAGAACAGATACGTTTTTTGAAGATACTTAAGAATTGTCAGTGAAGGTACCAATCTAATTTCCAAGGGCAGATTATTAGGCCTACCAGATTCAGTTGTTGAGACAACACATACTATGCAATACTACTTTATGTAGTTTGCACATAGAAGTAACTCTCCCAAACATATTGTCAACTATTTGTTTATAAACCTTTTAATTGGCTGGCAACACTTGTCTTGAAGTGTTTTGATAAGATTGCTTCTCATGCTTCCACCTCAAACTACACACATTTGCTCAGATTATTTACAATGAAAAGCTCAACTTCAAGGTTATGGTCAATCTTTTGTCCAGGGAGCCAGGCTGTGTTTCTCTGCACTATGTTTGTGAGAACTCTTCACAGCCTTTGGTCACAAAGGTGCGGACTGTCGTCCTGAATACCGGGGCCTCGTAAAATATGAATTCTACTGCTTTGATGAATTGTACCAAGACGCCTTAAAGATGTTCCTCCTGAAAAGGGAAAAATGTGTCCAACGCCTACGCTTAGCTTAATTTTAAAGTGATTTTAAATGTTGCCTCAAAGTCCTATAGCAGCAAAGTCAGCAAGTCTGATTCTCCTCGTTGTAAAAAAAGATACTTCTCAGTTCCATATTTTTCCTTGAAGCAAAGAAAAGTCAGATTTGTTGCTTTTATACCGTGAGGATTCAGAAATGGATAATGTGCTATTTGAAAGGAATTGTGAGGTGGTGTATTTTCTATGAATTGATGCTGGTCCCCCTGAGTCTTTTCTTATTCACGGAGAAAAGCTGAAGGCTAAAATGAGTCTCCCTGTTCTCTGTGGTAGTCTGCCAGGTCAGTGGTCCTTTCTCTGGTTGAATTTATTGAACAGGGTTGCAATTATTAAGAAGAGCAGAAGCCACCATCGATCGCGCATGATTGCCCTGTTTTAGTAGGAAGCCCTCCTAGGACGGTTTAGATGCAATTGTATCACTACATGAAGAATGAGTACATGTTTTTAATCTGTCTAGACCAAAAGTCCATGGTTCTGCTAAATCAATCAACATAAGCTTATTTTCAGGTTGGAAATATCTGGGTTGCGTTGCACATTAAAATGCAAAACCGTAGTTTTACCTCTCGCCATGCCTGTTCTGTAGTCTTTTTAACTTGTATCACAACTTATAAAGACACTGCAGTGTTTGTGTCTGTTTTTACATTTTTTGACAATGCGTTCTGATGGCACCACAAGCTGATGCTGATATGTAGTTTTATTTCGTACAACCCGATAAACAATCTTTGAGCAAGTTTATCTCCCGCATAAACAGATTTTTTTAGTTTTTTTGTTTTTTTTTCAGTCTTTTCCCCCCAAAGCGTGAATGTCAACAAAATGGATGAATGATTTATTTTTCTTCTTCTTCTATAAGCAGTGGCATCTGGCATTTCTACAAAATGGTATGAAAAGCCTTTTTAGCAGGACTGTCTAAAAACAGCTTGCTCCGAATTTCACATAGACAAACAAGTTTTTAACAGATTGTCAAGATGGTTTAGATGTCTCTTACTTTGTGGTTCACCTCAGAACTATGAAAACGGAGTGAAATAAGCCTTAAATTGGAATCAGAGGTCAACACATATTAAAAACTCCAGGTAAAATGGAAAAAGCGGGAATGTGCAGGTGCCAAAAAACATAGATATGTATATGTAGATGCCACATTCGACTGCTCCAGACATGAACACACGTCTGCCATCTTGAAACAGTCAACGTGTCATCACTCACAGCAAAAATCAATGAGTTTTCCAAGATGCCACAACATTGCACAGCTTTGGGTTGTAAAAATCACCAAGATTTCAATTCCCAAAGAAATGGGATAAACGTCCACATGTGAGAATGTGTTGGTTTGGGCTTTAATATGTATTAACTCAATATTACAGGTTTTTAAACTATGGTAACTTTTTGATATTGTGTTAACTAATGCCTTCATCTTGTTGTATTGTGTTAGTTTAGCAAAATCATCTACTGAAGTCTGTTACAGATATAGATATGCATACATGCATATAACTAGGGTTGCAAAGACACTGTCACCTTGTGTTCACGGACCTTCTTTGTCTGTTCCAATATGGCAGACGGCTTACATATAATGGTCCAGAGAAACAGCCGCTGACGAAGCATCTATGTATATGCATCTATTTATAAATTAAGGTTTATGTATACAAATGATAGTGGGGAAATTCATAAATGATACTGTAGCTTTATTGTACCAAATATTTATTTTCTAGGCATTTAGTACTTTCTTTCCTATGGCTAACATTGCAGTCAACTAGTTGATTTGGTACATGGTTTAATATGTGCTGCTATGACAAATCCAAAAAAAAAAAAAAACATCTAACAATGGCAGAGTGGAAAAAAGGGGTAGATTACAATGAGTTTTCCAAGGAGAAATCTTTCTAAATTGGTTGAACATTACAATGACAATATGTCACACTCCAATGATTACATTTGAATTTATATAAACAAAGATGAATCACAGTACTACTTTTTGTTGCTGATAGTAAATTAAGCAAGAAAGGTTAATCCCTATTCATTACTGTCCTAATGGTACATACATAAAGAGTTTAATCAAGAATCATCATGGACAATTAACGCAGCACGGATCATTTCAAGTGATTTAATTTCACCCTGTATATTGCATTTCACCTTTAATGAGCTGCTCATTCTAGACCTGTTAGTCGACTTTCTTCGCTATACTGATTAAACAGGAACTAACTAACTCTCTCAACATGTTGTGTGTCTCCAGGTGCTGCAATTAAAATATCTACTGCTGGTTTAAACATTTAAACTTGGGAAGGTGATACATGTCTGTTATATAAATGTGTTAATCAAAATACTTAAATTAGAGGTGGAGGACAATTCTAACTTTTTCATAAATATTTATCTTTTAGTTCACATAACATTAATATTTTCCAACAGTATCACTGTGACCACTGTATATTATTTATATTATATTACTATAGAATTTATGTAATAGTGTGTGTGTGTGTGTCTGTGTAGAATATAATATATTGGTTCTAAAAAAATATATATAACAAGATTCAAATTGTATAAGATTACATTTTTAAGTCAGTTTAATGTAATTTGAAATGACTTATAATTTGAATGTACTTATTTATTTATTTATTTATTTATTTTTATTTTATTTTTTTT
>NW_015546146.1:67438-67981 GCF_001515605.1 Sinocyclocheilus anshuiensis | reverse complement strand
TTTTTTTTTTTTTTTTTTTTTTTTTTTTTTTTTTTTTTTTTTTTTTTTTACAGTGTAATAACTGTCCTCGGTCTCATCTACCATGGCACAATATAAGGTAAATGCAAAGTTATCCTGTCATGCTGACAATAATATGTGAAAAGGAATTATGAAGTTAATAGAGAACAATTTATATTCACAACAATTATACATTTATAGTTTTGTTGTCTCACTTCAATTTGCTCTAATGAAAAAGTCATTGCCAGTTTAACAAGATGTGACAAACCATTTAAATCTTTAACACACCAGCTGTCAGGGTCCATTGGCGCATGGCAATACAAATTTAACTTCTTTCCTCTGCACAAAACAGTCTGAAACGGCAGCCCTACATATGTATGAATACCAAAAGGGTCTGGGGGGCTGCTGCTCAGGTGGAACCCGCCAGATGTAACCTTCAACAAATCATTCAATGTGAGCAAGACCCATGATGCACCAGAACTCTGATTAAAAGACAACCAGTTAAACTCTGCGGACCCGGATACGGGTCCAAAATGACGTTAAAAA
>NW_015546146.1:57134-67321 GCF_001515605.1 Sinocyclocheilus anshuiensis | reverse complement strand
TTCACAAATAATGTAGTAACTCCTGTTTAGAAGCTGTTATTTGAAAGATTATTTTTTCTGCTACTTTTTGGCATCTAGTGGCATCAAACAAAGTAAATTGCAGAGAGTTGTGCCTAATAGAACCTGAATTACAGATTTTCAAAAAAATACTTAGTTTTAAAACTCCAAAAGTGCCTATGTTTTTTTTGTGTTTATAGTAATATTTGAAAAGTATATAATGCTATTTATAAAGAATTACACTCATATTTTGTAGTTCAAAGGGTTTTCTTTACAATGAAACCATTTTTTTTCATTTCCTCCATTGTATGTGTGCAGGTTAAACATTTGAATTTGAGTATGTTAAATTTAGGCGAAAATACCAAAAAACGCCCTGAGCTTAATTAAAGTTCCTTGCAGAGAAACCGGAGTTACGTTCACAGGCAAGCTGGTGCCTGCTTCAGTACTACTTTTATCCTCGCTTGTGTAATCATGAAGAAAAAAAGCTTTTTTTGTGGAGAAGTGCTGCCATTACATTTACTCTGACAAACAATTTCCATTCAGAAAGAGCTAAAGATGAAACACTTGTTAAAGCAGAGCGTGGTCATTTTCTTCTTGCTTTTCACGAAACTCTCCACGGAAATGTGTTTGTTCAACTTTCTCAAACAGAGCTTGGAAAATAACAACAGAGCTAAATTTGACGGCAAGTCCTAAGAAAAGACATTTTGCATTTGTGTTTTGTCACCAAAGCAATCTAAATCAAAATGCTAATATTGTATGAGTGGCCATTACTGGATCATTCAGCAAAGAATACAATAATTTTACAAGCAGAATATATATTTTTTTCTTGCATACTACTAGAAAAACAGAGATCTAGTATGTTCACTGCTGCGGACGTGTTCAGAATCAACACAGCAAGGAAGCGAGACATGAACCATCTCTGGCTGAAAGCATGGTCCCATGAGAAATGCATGATGCATGTTACAGCAGTCAGGGTCAGGAAGAAACATTTGCTTTAAGTGGAGCGTCTGTACAGTCAGCCAGCACATACTTAAGTTACACACACACACACACACACATGGGAAAAGCAGTAGATTGTACCTGTAACATACTGTAGATAAACACCTCTGAACAGATTAATCCACATTAATTCCCTTATACATATATTTTTAGCCTGCTTCGTGTCAATAACTCCAGAATCAGTGTCGTTTATTCTTACAGTTTCTTCTTCCAAGAAATAGTGGACATAGTGGCACGAAGATTATATTTAATACTGTATATAATTTGCACAACATGTCATATTATGAGGTTTGTCCGACTTTATAATGTACTGACAGATGAAGAAAGAGAGATAATTGCAGATTTGTTCTCTTTTAAAAGCAAAAAGAAATGGTCTCTGGATTAATTCACAAATATTTGTCAGGGACTTAAATTCTGCCTACTGATATTTGAAGAACATTGAGATGTTTTAGAAATTTTGCTCATATGGAAACAGTTAGGTAATGGTATTCTTTTTAGTAAAACTGTTCTATATGAGCTCACCAGTGCTGCTCAGAAGGGCAAGACAGAACGTTTGAAGTTAAACTAGGAATGCAAATTTGAATCAAACTGAATCTTAATTTCCATTCTAATATGCAGTGCAGCTGGAAACGCTGTAACATTATAAAATGGCATGGCACATAGGATTTAATGTTGCATTTGTTCAGTGTGAGACTTTCCTTCTCTTTCTCCCATTCATTATTATTGTTTTGTTCCTTTGATACTAATAGTAGTCATGTCGTTTACAATGATAATGGTACTAGTAGTACAAGTCTATGGAATATGGTTCAATACTCATAATAGTAGTACAAATAGAAGAAGCATGGCTTACTACTGATAGTTACTACTATGAGAAATAGTAAAACTAGCTGTAGTAGTATACCACTACTATAGTAGTCATATGGTTTACTACTATGACTATTAGAAGTGGTACTACTACTACTGCTAGAAACAATATCAGTAGTGGAGTGGCTATGGTTTACAACAGTGACTGTTAGTACGACTGAAATTAGAGGTTGTACTACTAGTAGTAGTAATAATAGCACTGGTAGAATTATGATAAAATTACTACTTGTTATTTGGCTAGTAGTACTTAGTGGCATGGTGTACTACTAAACTGCTAGTAGGGGGTTCTACTACTAGTAGCAATAGTAAAAACAGCAGTAGCACAGTAGTTAATTCAGTTTAAGTGTTAACTAAATGACTACCAGTAATTGTACTACTAATATTACTACTACTATGTAACGTTGGTTTTGGGTATTGGTTTATGTTCATGTTTTCATGTCTTTTATTTTGTTTGTTTCCATAGTCATAGTTGACTTGTCATGGCAAGTGTTTCCCTTGCCCTCACGTGATCCTGTTATTGGTTCCTTTGTTCCATGTGTCATGTTCTGATTGGTTGTCTAGTTCATGTGTCTTGTTATAATTGGTTGGATTGTGTCATGTGACCCCCATTTGTTTGATTTATATAGCCCTCATGTTACCATTGTCCATTGTCTAGCTTTGTTCCGTGTACCACTGTTGGCGAGTTTGCCATGTTTTTCTAAGCCATGTTTTGCCAAGTTCCTGTTTATTTTGTGTCCGTTCATGTTTGGGATTAAACTGCACTTGGGTTCTCGCCACGCTCAACTCCAGTGGAATTTATTACATAGTACTAATAGTAGGATGTTCTTCTATGACTGCAAACAGAGGTTCTACTACTAGTAGTAATTATAGCACTGGTAGAATTATTGTTCAATACTAGATATTAGACTAGTAGTATTGTTACTACTAGTATTTTGGTGTACTACTAAACTGCTAATAGGGCTTCTACTAACAGTAGTACTAATAAAAACAGCAGTAGTACAGTATTTAGTACAGTTAAAGTGTTTACTAAATTACTACTAGTAATGGTACTACTAATATTTCTACTACTGATAGTTTTAGGATGTTCTACAATGACGGCAAGTAGAGGTTCTACTACTACTAGTAGTAGTAATAGTAATAATAGCACCGGTATAATTATGTTTTACTACAATAAGTACTAGTTATTGGATTAGTAGTACTGCTACTACTAGTAGTGTGGTGTACAACTAAAACTGCCAGTAGGGGTTCTACTAGTAGTAATTGGAAAAAAATACACGGTAGTAGCACAGTATTTAGTACAGTTATAGTGTTGACTAAATGGCTACTATTAATGGTACTACTACTATTACTACTACAAGTAGTAGTAGTAGTAGTAGTAGTAGTATGTATGACTGCTAGTAGTGGTATTATTACTACTACTGCTAGTAGTAGTAATAGTAGTAGTAGTTGTTATGATAGTAGTAGTGTGGTTATACTGCAGTGACTACTAGTAGTGGTACTACCACCAATATTACTACTAGAAATAATATATGTTGAATAATAATAATGATGTACTACTGCTAGAAGAGATTCTACTACTATTACTGCTACATACTTCTGGTTGTGGTACTACTAATATGTAAGTACTGTGACAAGTTCCAGTTAGTCTGACACAGTGTGCATAACTTTTTTTTATGAAAAGAAAATAAGAAATAGGATAGAAATATAATATAAAGTGATAGTATTATGGGTTAAGTGCTGACGAAAAATATTTGTTTTTAGCCGTTTCTTGAAAATGATTTTAGCGAATCAGCGTGCTGTATTCAGGTCAGGTGACAAGGCTACTTTCACTCTGAAAAGATGTGCTAGCTGAGAGGAGTTTCGTCAAAGCTGACTAAAACTAATCGAGGATGGATAATTTCGACGAACTTGATGAACCTGTGATATCTTCCTCTGGGCAAAAAAAGGAAAATAAAAGCTGAAACGTTTTCACGGAACCTTGCAAAAGCAGCATGTTACAATGGTGAGGGAAAAGCTCCGTGTATTGCGTGTAATCACATCCATACAGTTTATGATCACAACAACAACAACGTTTGTCAGGCATCTACATTGTCATCTGAGGAGATTACAAAGATTAAACAAAGTGTTTCTTTAAACTAAAACATGAAAAGTGGAGTTATCTGCTTTTGCTAAAAAAAAACACTGTTTTGCTATAAAACAATCTTTTAATATGTAAAAAAAAAAACATACTTTCAATGAACTTTCATTTTGTAAATTACCTGTATTTGTTTAAGTTATTATTACTTAATCAAAACAACCCAAATGCAGTTTGATTGATATTACTTGGAATGCGCAATAAAAAAACGTGATTTCTGAAAAGAGTAATAAAAATGGAGTTATCGGTTTTTGCAAATGAACTCTTCATATATTCTTAGTTTCCAAAACTCAAGCCCAGATTGCATGTTAATGACTTGCAATGTGAATAACATAACAGAGGCTCAAAGGGCCTATCAAGCATATGCTGTGGCCACCACTAGATCTCTGATACAGAATCTGGCAGCACTTGAGACTGGTGAACGGCTCAGACTCACCCTGAGAGACATGGAGGGGCTCCAGTCGTGGCACATTTTACGGCCGCATCCCCTGAGATCACAAAAGCAAAATAAACCTAAAGGTCTGTCTGAAACCTCACCGTCTACCTAAAGTCCAAACTGAAATGAAACCTCATAACAGCCATATCACCCTGCAGCCCAAGACTGGTTGCCCACTGAAGCTAAGCAGTGTTGAGCTTGGTCAGTATCTGGATGGGAGACCTCCTGGGAAAACTAGGTTGCTGTTGGAAGAGGTGTTAGTGAGGCCAGCAGGGGGTGCTCACTCTGTGGTCTGTGTGGGTCCTAACGCCCCAGTATAGTGACGGGGACACTATACTGTCAAAAAGCACCGTCCTTCGGATGAGACATTAAACCCAGGTCCTGACTCCCAGTGGTCATTAAAAATCCCATGGCACTTCTCGTAAAGAGTAGGGGTATAACCCCGGTGTCCTGGCCAAATTGCCCCCCTGGCCTTTGTCAATCATGGCCTCCTAATAATCCCCAACCACTTGATTGGCTCTATGACTCTCTCTCCTCTCCACCTGTAGCTGGTGTGTCGTGAGAGCAATGGCGCAGCTGTCCTGTGGCTGCCGTCGCATCATCCAAGTGGATGCTGCACACTGGTGGTGGTTGAGGAGAGACCCCCCATATGATTGTAAAGCGCTTTGGGTGTACAACAATACACAATAAAGCGCTATATAAATGCATCATTCATTCATTCATTCATTCATTCATTGATAAGTGACTGAACTGAGATGCCCTTCATAGGCAGCAACTTCTTTAAAAATGTATAGTACACCTCTTAACATGCATGAGAGGCTCTTCTAAAGCCAGGCACACAATATGCGATTTTCTTTCTGTCTAAAATCAAAATTCATGCTGCATATCATATAAAAGCTAATAAATGTATCTCAGATGGTAAAATCACAGTAAAAAGCATAGTATGCACCTGGACAAGAATGAAAAACAGACTTGCAGATGAAAGGTCTATTCAAATCAAAAGTGAAACCAAAAAGCATTTATGAGCTTTAACTGAAAATACAACTCATCTGACAAAACAGATGCCATTCGTTTTATTGCAAAATAAAACTCATCTGACGAAAACAAAGGCTACTTAGTCTATCTTGTCAGCAACCACCTACACCAAAATAAAACATTTCAAGGTTTCAAATGTGAAATTCGTGCTTAAATTAATAAATTGTTATTTGAATCAGTTCCTTTAAATTAACTGTGCAAATAAACCAATTAATTAAAATCAATCAGACTTTCCAAAATATGCAAGAGCGAATGTTTAAAGTATTACAGTAGTTTACCCTAAAAAAAAATTGCAGATTCTGCAGAGCACAATCATTTAATGAATATCTAGTTTGTTAAATCAATGCATTGTGATTCACTTTAAAATGAAGCTCCAAGATTGTCAGCAAAATATCTATTCAGACTGATGGTCATTTTTCAAGTGCACTGATTTGTTTTGGTGAAATACAATCCAATATTTCAGCAATTGAAGCAATTTTTAGATTGATATGTACACCACCCATCCATTTACACTCCAGTCCAATAGGTGGCGGAAATGCACATTTTGCATTGGTGCACTGAATCACCAGAATGAGTTAACATTTCCTGTCCCAAATGACACCCTAAGCTCTCACGGTCTTCCTCTTCAACACTTTTGTGATGTAATGCTACTTTAACTATCGAGTAGTGCTCAGGAGCTCACTTCGACAGAAGCACGCATCGAGGGCGAATAGTGGCCATAAAGCGGGCACTTGCGAGCACCATTCTAAAACCTGAAATGAGCCTACAATCTCATGGACCTAACAGACATGTGCACGAGTCCACAAGACCATTTAGTGATTTAGCATTTGTCATACTCCAAGCTATTTGTTGGAAAGCTACTCTTAAGCCCAAAGCATACTTTTTTTTCCATTTGCCAGGGCACGCATACAGTGAACATTATGTTAATTTCAGCATACTTTTTTTATATTTGCACATACTCTAAACGTCAGTTCATATATGCACCTTTAATTGTTTTGCACTAATTTGTTTCTGGCTTGTCGTTTCACAGTTGAAAAAGACATGGATGAGCTGGAACAACAAACTAACTGCTGAAGACAGAAACAACAGTAGTTTGAGGGGGTTAAGAGATATTCTAGTTTAAATGAGTACAAAGACATTTTGATCAGTCACAACGTCTAGTAGGAAACAACACACTAGACAAAGTTTAAACTTTAAAGTGATTTGCATAAAGACTGAAGTATACTTTGGGTTTATACTACTTAAAATACACTTAAAGCTGTAGTATGCAAATAAATAAATAAATCAGCAAGTACATAAGACATCAGTGTTCAAAACTGTCTCCTTACCTTATCCCAGTTCCCAACGGTGAGCTTATAATAATTTATAATTTGAGATTTCAGGTCAGATTTTGTGGGAAATGTCACTTTTACATCATTCTGGTACTTTTACATCTTACTACTCGTAAAACACTTACTGTCATGTCAATGTACAATGACAGAGCTGCAACCCATGTAACTTGCAACTTTATGTTTCAAACAGAGATGGTGATAGAGAGGCAAAAGTTCCTTACTGCAGTTTTATGAATTGCTACATTTAGTTAGTTACTTCCCACCAGTGGCGTTTTCAACTTTAGTAGGCTAATATTTTGATACTTCCGTTTTTCATAATTTAGTTTTCTGTCTTATAAAGTATCCCGCTACTGTATCGGTGTGAGAAATCACTGGAAAGTGCATGAAAAGAAATCATGAGGAGTGCGTTTTTTTTTTTTTTTTTTTTTTGTAACTGCATGTCAACAAACTCCCATTAGAGTATTAGTAGACTATTAATAGACTGTTAGTTTTAGGTTTAAGGTAATTAGAATAAGTTGACATACTTGACATACAGAGTTATAGTTAGTAGTGATAGGTTATTCTAAAACGATTCGTTCATTGTGTCTATCACGTGACAAATGAACGAAAGACATGGGAGGTAAAGTAATAATTTATGTTCCTCATTAATTATCTTTGGCTGAACTATAATTATGTTCACTGAAATTAGTGAAATGATTTGAATAAAGATTAGTTTATTTTGACAAACGAGAACAAACAAGAGAGTCAGTAAAATGATCCGATCTTCCCATCACAAACAGTCAATTGTTCTAACCAAATGTTGGAGGAGCATCAAAATAAAGTGTTTATTATACTAAGCAGACCGTTTACTAATAGTCTAATTAGAGTAACTTGACGTGTAGTTGCAAAGTTACTCATAGTCAGCAGAATGTGGACTATCAAAATAAAGTGTTACCTAAAATTGTGATTTATTTGTGAATCTGGCATCATTAGTTCTGATTCTAAACATCAGATAAAACTGAAGCACACAGATGCAATCAGTTGTTTATGAAGACTTTCGATTCATCTTTTCCTTTTAATACGAACTTGATACTGCCGGCATAATTTTCTACATTCAGCCAGCACATGTTGAGCAGAGGTGACCAAACCGCACGTAGCAACAGACAAGCCGTCTTCGCATGAGACAGAAGTTGATGCCAGAAGCAGTTTGCTCTGCATCCTTATGACCTTGGTGTGACTGCCTCAGAAGCACTTTAATTTAATCAGTTCTTCCCTGCAGGATATTCTCATTGTGTGAAGATAGTTACACACTCTCCTCTATGCTGAAAGGACGAGGTCAGCACTAGCGCTCTGCTCCAGAGAATACATCCACACCTCCAAACAAAGCTTCAGGAGTCGGTGGAGCACACTTCAGCGGCTCCTCTCTCAAAGTGGGTCACTATTCATCTTCCAGTCAATCACAATTAAACTTGTTGGATTTTTATATCATGCTTAATTCCAACACTTTGAATGACTTTATATTTATGTACAGTTGTGTTAACCAACTATTGCACTAAAATTATGTACAAGCTCAACAATGCTTCAGTCTTTCTCAAAGTCATTCCAGTCAACAACACGTGAGCCTATTTTATGCAGCCTCAGCTGTCCAGCTGAAATTATGACACCAAAATAGCCTTCAAGGAAGACAAAACAAGAGACAATTCACAGCATGAACTAAGACATTGCGGATTGTGCATCCAACAGTCTGTGTATAAAGACTCATATAAGCGGCTCATATCTGACTCAAATGACATTGAGTTTCAGGGTCTTAAAGAAACAGTTCACCCAAAAATGAAAATTCATTGAAAATGTACTCACCATCAGGCCATACTAGATGTAGAGTTAGTTTCTTCATCAGAAACTATTTGTAGAAATGTATCATTACATCACTTGCTCACCAGTGGATCCTCTGCAGTGAATGGGTGCCGTCAAAATGAGTCCAAACAGCTGATAAATACATCTCAACAACCCACACGACTCCAATCCAGCAATTAACATCTTGTGAAACAAAAGCTGCATGTTTGTAAGAAACAAATCCACCATGAAGACAAATCCAGCCAAAATATGAATCCATAATATGGCTTTCTCCAGTAAACAACAACAACAAAAATAAAATAAAAATCATATGCACATATCAAACAGTTTACAAGTTTAAACAGTCCAAAACAGTTTACAACATACATTTCAGGAGATAGACTTTTTCACTGGAAGAAATATCATTATAGGTTATAGACTATTTTGTCCAGAAGCAACATTTAAAATGCCTTGATGCCCATGATGAATTTGTTTATTATAAACAAGCAACTGTTTGCTTCACAAGACATTAACTGATGGACTGGAGTCATTTGGATAAACTTTTGGATTATTATGATGTTTTTATTAACTGTTTGGACTAATATTGAACATTCTGACGGCACCCATTCACTGCAGAGGATCCATTGTTGAGCAAGTGATGTAATGCTAAATTCCCCCAAAACTGTTCAGATGAAAAAACAAACTCATCTACATCTTGGATGACCTGTGGGTGAGTAAATTTTCAGCAAATTTTCATTTTTGGGTGAAAATTAAACTATTCCCTTAATAACATGATTGAAAGTGATTCAGAAAAATACAGATGTACATTTGTATGACTTTACAGGTTCAGGTTCCTTATTTGCCTAAGGTGGGAAAAAAAAAAAAAAAAAAACTGGCAAGTAAACATTCAAGGACATCAGAAATGTTCCCACAATGCAGCACATTCACCTGGAGCAGGGGTAGGCAAGTTCGGCCGCAGTCCTGCAGAGTTCAGATCCAACCCTGAAAAAAAAAAACTCACCTGCCTATAGCCTTAGTAATCCTGAAGACATTGATTAGCTTGTTCAGGTGTGTTTGATTAGGGTTGGAGCTGAACTCTGCAGGACTGCGGCTCTCTAGGACCGAACTTGCCTACCCCTGACCTGGAGGGATTTGCTGAAAGTGATCTGGGCCCGTATTCACAAAACATTTTATCTTACCACTAAGAGTTCTCCTAAATAGCAGTAAAAGTTTTTAGCTAAGAGTTTTCTCTTAAAGCCTATTCACAAAGCTGCTGAGACAAACTTTTACTAAGGAATAGACAGAAGTCTTAAGCTAAGAGTAAGGGTGGGGTTGACCTTGTTGCTATGGATGATGTCAGCATACTTACTAACTATGCACACAGTGATTGGCTGATAGTCTCTGTCAGAGATTTATTCATAGAGATATTGTAGAGCGCAATATTATGTTGCCGTATTCAAATAAAGGTTTTAAAATAAAAATGTTAATTGCCACATTCAAATAAAGATTTTAAAATGCAGGCTAAGTGTCACTAATTAAACAAGTAGGCTATATATTCAGCTAATTGTCAGCCTCTTAT
>NW_015546146.1:54778-57083 GCF_001515605.1 Sinocyclocheilus anshuiensis | reverse complement strand
GCAGTGACCTCACATTGTGACCACAGTATGAGCACACAGTGAGTGCGCTGTGTGGTTACACTTTTAGCTCACTATGACACACACATTGTGACCACACCATGAGAGTGCCACAGCGCACCGGCAAATATAATAATTATGAATGTGTTAGGGAAAAACAGCAAGTACACTGCATTAACGTTTTAATAATTTATTGTTACACTATGCTTTCTGTTTTCGGTTTAAGAGATGAAGTCGGCGACACTCGTCATCTCCGCAGTATGCGCCTGTATGCATGTTTCATACGGATTACATAATCTGAGAATATTTGTTTTCTATTTATCTATATCTATTTGTTTCACTCTCTATAGATATATTTGTCATGTCTGTAATAAGGCAAGCATACACAGAATTTTGAAGCGACGCGCTCAACAGAGTCCGAGACGGCAGAAAGCGCATCCTGTTTGCTTTCATTATTTTACAAAAGTGCAACGTTTCGTTGTTATTCTGAGTGCACACGAATAAACGCAGAGTCTTTACAGATACAAAAGATGCATTACTCTTCTCTGTATGACCAAAAATGAGGAAGTATTTTAAGAGCAAATGATCGCAATGGGCGCCTCCATCTGTCAGGCAGTATAGCCCAAGCGTGCTACTGTTCAGCTTCCACACTCCGCACAAACGTGAACTGCGCACTTTTTTCTAGGCTAACATTAGATTGAGCTGCCATGTAAAGTTGCTACTACATACATTTTTCAGGTGATAAGCCATATTTGAGGTCGATGAATGTTAGAAGAGCATATGGATGTCCTGCCCGATGTACTATATTACCACATACACCAGCCGTTAACGATTTGTCCGTCACGGACTGCATGATTTCGCCACTTCATGTGGAATTTTTTTTTTCTGCGACTAAGCGACTAATAAAATTTTGGTAATATGCATATAAACAGCCTTTTAATTAGCAGAGTATAATAATCATGGCTGACAGTAAGACACGCAAGCGTAAAAGAAAAACAAACTGGACGCGAGAACAGCTATATATTAAGGATATAATCAAACATTTGGAGTTGGGATAACCTGCAAAACAAAGCCGATACCTTTTTAAAAGCTCAGTATCGTCAAATGTTTCTAAAATGTTTCTATTCCGAGGTAGATTGCTGGCAACAGCCATTTTAAGATAGTTCAGATTTGGTCTTAGTGTATTAGGAGTCCTCTTCACTACTCCTAACGTTTCACAGATTTAGGAGCTAATTTTAGCGCTAAAACACTTTGTGAAATACTCTTAGAACAAAAATGTAGGAGTCCTAAATTTAGGACTGACACACCCATTACTTTTAAGATTTTCTCCTAAATCGACGAGTTATGAGCTACTTTTAGCCTTAAGATGTTTTGTGAATACAGGCCCAGGCCGTGAGTTAATTCTTCTCCTCCGCTCGTTCATTTTTTATGAACTCATTCTGTCTTTTTTTTTTTTTTTTGGCCCGTCAAGCCTTTTCAGAACATGCTCAGACTAAATCTGGACAATCCACTTGTGCCTGAACTACACGTCTTGAACTCATTTAGGGTCAGGCACGAGGCCATACCGCATTTCGGGCGTCCTATCGGCATCCAGCTCAGAGAAGATTTCAAAAGGAGCTGTCGATATCTGAACTTTCAGCTTAGTTGCTGAACTTCCTCCACAAAAGGTGTGATTTATTTGAATGGCGCGTATTGATTCGAACCTCGGACACTCGGAGCAGCACAGCAGGTGGCGGTGAGGGGCAGAGCGAGAGGAAAGAGCCCAGACGAGGACACCCGTCGAGGGGCTAATGACGACTGATTAGATGTCTGGAGAGGGGGGAGGGTCTGAATGTGGCAGCGATTGTAAATGCCCTCTAAAACAAGCTGACACTGTCTAGATCCTGCTATGAATGTAATCCGTAGGTGGACAGAACCGTGATCGCTTTGGGGGGAGTTATGTCACATCCACATTGAGCTGGAATGATGCTATTTCCTTTGGTTTGTAGACTGCCAGCCCACAGTTAAACAGTCCTATTGAGCTGGAGTTACCCAGAGTTCCTTTATATGTCATGTAAAGCCCATCAGCTGAGGTAACGGCTGAATAAAGAGAGTAACATTGTAAAAGGTTACTACAAGTTAAAATAACCAATTAAAAAATAACCATTTTGTATTATTTATTCCTGTGATGCAAAGCTGAATTTTCTCAAGTCTTCAGTGTCACATGATCCTTCAAAAGTCATTCTAATATGCTGATTTGGTACTCATCATTATTAGTACTCCATTAATGATAATCTTTTTTTTTTTTTTTTTTTTTGGAAATCATTGT
>NW_015546146.1:51040-54670 GCF_001515605.1 Sinocyclocheilus anshuiensis | reverse complement strand
CTCCATTAATGATAATTTTTTTTTTTTTTTTTTTTTGTGGAAATCATGCTTTTTTCATGAAGATACAATTCAAAATTAAATCTGCAAGCAGCGATGAAAGGGCCCTCGCACCCGGTGACTTTAGGAAAACAGCAAACGTTGAGCAATATGCATTTAAAGTGGTAAATATAAGATGGATATGTCAAAGTCATTTATATGTGCCAAACTTCCTGCTGCCAGCTGGTGGCTATGTTATGTTTGAGTAAGTGCAAAGCATGACGTATAATTTTGCCAAGAGGTGGTGCTATGATTATAACTGAATATTGGCCTTTAGATGTCTTCAGGCCAGGACTCTTACCAAACATGTGAAGTTTGGGGGAGCTTGGAAATTTTATGGCTGAGTTACAACTTATTTTTCCATGGCGAGACATCAAATTTTGTCACACTGCCACGGACACACTCTTTAACGAAAACTCAAGATCTTTGCAATTTAACATCGCAAAGCGCTTTAGATTAGACTGACCAAATATAATGTTGATGTCATTAAATTTCTAGGAGTAGTTCGTTACAGCGTAAAACATGTCACTTCCTGTTGCCAGCGGGTGGCGCTATGACTCAGGTCAGGAGTCTTATCAAACATGTGAAGTTTGGGGCAGATTGGATATTGCATGTCTGAGTTACAACAACTTCCTGTTTCATGGCGAAACATCGAAATTTGTCAGGCCACCACAGACGAAAACTCTAGATCTTTGCAATTTAACATCACAAAGGGCTTTAGATTACATTGACCAAATATGGCGTTGATCTGATTAAATCTCTAAGAGGAGTTTGTTAAAGTACAAGACCAAAAATGGCAAAAATGACACAAATTTTGCCAAGAAAATTCAAAATGATGTTTTATTAACAAGGTTCGGGAGGAGCGTGTCAGATACTTAGCCTAATTAACACAGGTGGAGCGCACTCAAGTTAATCAACACCATGATATAAATACAGCTGACTTACCTCTATCCATCGACGGTTTATCAGCATTCGGTGTGCACCTTTTGCCACCCCCGCCGCCGAGCTCCAGGCTTCATCGCGGCCGCTGCTCCCTGCTCGACCAGCCACACGCCGAGGCTTAACCTCGCCTCTATCGGCGTCGCTTCCATTTTTCCCCTGACATCTTCTTATCTTTCGGCTGAGCCTACAATTCCTCCAATCGTAAAGGGGACCGCATTTAAGCTTGAGGCAAACGCTGATTAATTCCAACGCACCGTCCTCGCGAAGGGTAAACAAAGCAGATCTGTACTATCCACTAAAAGTTGCCAAATATATTTCTTTATTTTTTTTAATGGGTAAATTCGTTACTATGTGCTTTGGAAAACCAGTTGCTAGAAAAAAAAAGGCCATAACAATTGGTCCAAATAAAGTATCAAAAGCAAGTAACCATATGGTTATGTTGAACAAAACTTAACATAATGCATTATAAACAATATAATGTACATACACATTATACCAAAAGCCTACAAAGGGCACCAATGGCCCGACAATTGTTTCTACATGTCACTGTGCAATCTAATCCTTGTATGGCTAAACATTTAATTCAAATGTCCACTTAATCTTGAATATTTGGCTATTTCTTTATGACAGAAATGCTACAGCAATCGTAAATACTTGAATGCGGACATCAAAAGCCATTTTTCTGAGTTTTTCATTACGTTCAGCGTTCACTGAAATAATCTGTTCAGCTTTTCCCCCATAGGCGGCATGAATTAAATGAGGGTTCATGATCAGCCCTTTTGATGCCCCGCCTTCTCAGTTTCGCATTAGCCCATTGGAGTGGCTACTAGGAAAATTCTGGGGTAAGAAACGCCTTCTAATCGATCTGTCAGCTATATAATATAATAAAATCACGGGTCTTAGCACTTGGCTGGCAAAAGTCGACATCACCTCAGCTTTCAAAGCTATGCCTATCCATCCAGATTCACGGCACTTATTTGGGGTACGTTGGCACAGGAAATTCTATTTTGTTGTGCGCTTAACTTTCAGATGCAAATCAGCACCAAGATTTTCTGATGTGTTATAAGAAGCAGCTTATTGGATTTATCAAACAATTACGCAAAGTAATCCTCATAGCATCTACCCTTTTAGACAACTCAAATTTTTCTGAGCATTGGATTCCCTTACAGATGCTGCAAGAGCGCTCCCGGTGGAGCAAATATGTTTCTCCATCGACTACTGGCGAGGCTCACCCATCTGATGCCGTGAGTATTGAATTCCCATCAGATGCTGCAAGAGCCTCCCGGTCGAGCAAACCTTGCCTTTCCGCCAGGCTACCGGCGAAGCTTACCCGTCTGATGCCGTGAGTATTGAACTCCCGTCAGATGCTGCATGAGCCTTCCCAGTTGAGTAAATATGTGTTCTTTCAACTACTGGTGATGCTTACCCATCCGTGCCGTGAGTATTGAACTCCCGTCGAATGCCGCAAGAGCCTTCCGGTCAAGCAAATCTTGGCCTTTCCGTCCTACTATCGGCGACGCATGCCCATCCGAGGCCGCGAGTATTGAACTCCCGTTAGATGCTGCGAGAGCCTTCCCCCTTAAGTGAATGTGTTTTTCAACTTACTGGCAAGACTTATGCCGAGTTCACACTGCACGACTATCTGGGGTAGCATTCAGTTGTTGCTGTGTTCACACTGCACGATGGAACGACGACAGGAGGTTACACACTGCATGACTTTACAATAGGAAGAATCGCCGACAGCTCTGTCTGGTGCAGGGTTGCCAGGTTTTCGCTACAAAACCCGCCCAATTACTACTCAAAACTAGTCTGAAAATAGCCCAATTGCTTTCGAGGGGGTCCCCCAGTAAAATGTGCGTTTGGGGGTAAAACACAATATTTTTTTTTGGCGGGGTTCTCCTGGTACAATTCACATTCCAGTACCTAAAAATCACGTTACTGGTCTCGCTTCAACCTGCCGACATTGCCGTGAGTATTGAACTCCCGTCAGATGCTGCATGAGCCTTCCCAGTTGAGTAAATATGTGTTCTTTCAACTACCGGTGATGCTTACCCATCTGTGCCGTGAGTATTGAACTCCCGTCGAATGCCGCAAGAGCCTTCCGGTCAAGCAAATCTTGGCCTTTCCGTCCGACTACCGGCGAAGCATGCCCGTCCGAGGCCGCGAGTATTGAACTCCCGTTAGATGCTGCGAGAGCCTTCCCCCTTAAGTGAATGTGTTTTTCAACTTAATGCCGAGTTCACACTGCACAACTATCTGGGGTAGCATTCAGTTGTTGCTGTGTTCACACTGCACGATGGAACGACGACAGGAGGTTGCACACTGCATGACTTTACAATAGGAAAAATTGCCGACAGCTCTGTCTGGTGCAGGGTTGCCAGGTTTTCGCTACAAAACCCGCCCAATTACTACTCAAAACTAGTCTGAAAATAGCCCAATTGCTTTCGAGGGGGTCCCCCAGTAAAATGTGCGTTTGGGGGTAAAACACAATATTTTTTTTTGGCGGGGTTCTCCTGGTACAATTCACATTCCAGTACCTAAAAATCACGTTACTGGTCTCGCTTCAACCTGCCGACATAAAAAAAAAATAAACCGGCGGCAATCGCGGAACTCCTCCCCGAACTTCCCGCTGCCCTGTATCTTGGTCTCTCA
>NW_015546146.1:49711-50680 GCF_001515605.1 Sinocyclocheilus anshuiensis | reverse complement strand
TCCGATGCCGTGAGTCTTGATCTCCCGTCGGATGCCGGCGAGATCCTCCCGGCCACACAACTTTACCTTTCCGTCATGCGTTCAGAGAGGTTTACCCGTTCGATGCTGTGAATATTGAGCTCCCGTCGGACGTCGGCGAGAGCCTCCCGGCTAGACAACCTTTTAACATTAGACATTCTCACAAAATGTATCCACACCCTCTGCACAGGTTACCAGCCTCTCAGTACAGCCCGCACACGCGACGCCATGTTCATTCTAGCCTTTTTCAGTTTTCTTAGATGCTCGGAACTCATCATATCTTCCAAATTCGATCCAAAAAATCAACCCGACCATCTCAGACCTAACCGTACTCGATAGCGAAACAATTTATTTCTTAATCAAACAAAGCAAGACCGACCAAGCCAAGAAAGGTCATTTCAGCTACATTTTTAATCCCTCTTCTCCAATCCAACCATACCAGTCCATCTTCCAGTCCGATGCCGTGAGTATTGAGCTCCCATCGGATGCCGGCGAGAGCCTCCCGACTAGACAACCTTACCTTTTCCATTCTACGGTCTGCGAGGCTCACCCGTTCGATGCCGTGTGCTCCCATCGAATGTCGGTGAGAGCCTCCTGGCCAGACAAATTTACCTTTCCGTCTTACGTTCGGAGACGCTTACCCGTTCGATGCCGTGAGTATTGAGCTCCCGGCGGATGCCGGCGAGAGCCTCCTGGCCACACAGCTCTACCTTTCCGTCTTATGTTCGATGAGGCTTACCCGTCTGATGCCGTGAGTATTGAGCTCCCATCAGATGTCGGCGAGAGCCTCCTGGCCAGACATCCTTACCTTTTCCATTTTCTACGATCGGCAAGGTTTACCTTTCTGATGCTGTGAGTATTGAGCTCCCGTCGGATGTCGGCGAGAGCCTCCCGGCCAGACAACCTTTACTTTTCCGTTCGACGGTCGATGAGGCTTAGCAGTCCGACTCC
>NW_015546146.1:37502-49136 GCF_001515605.1 Sinocyclocheilus anshuiensis | reverse complement strand
GGGCTTCTATACTTGCCGCCCGCAAGCGAGACTTATCCATCCGATGCCGTGAGTCTTGATCTCCCGTCGGGTGTCGCAAGAGTCCTCCTTGCCGGACGGCCCAAAGCCTTTTTATCTGCCAAACCGAGAGGACCCACACGTCCGTCGTCCTGAGTCTTGATCTCCAGTCGGAGGCTTCATGGGCCCTCTCGGTCAGCCACTTTGCCCTCTGCCCACTGATTAGCAGGGGCCTGTCAGCCAGTAGGGCCCATACACCGACACCGTGAGCTATTCCAGTCGAGGCAACTCGGGTCCTCCTGGTAGGGCTATACAATCACGCTGCTCCTCCCCCATCGGCCGGTAGGGCTGACCCGTTCCAACGATGTGAGCTCCCGTTGAGCATCGGCTCGAGCCCTCCCGCCCGGGCGCCCCAAACCACGTAGTCCAATACCAGCAGCCGGTAGGGCCTACCCTTCCAACGCATAAGTTGCTCTCACCGGAGTACGTAGGCTCTTCCGGCTTGCCAACCAGGCGACTTCTCAAAACATCAGCCCCCGCCAGTTCTCAGTGCTCATTTTGAGGGGGTTCCTCAGTCTGGCAGCTGTCCTTTGCTCAATTGCTTTTTGGGGGGTACTCTAGGTTTGGGCCATTACCAAGCTCTGAGCCCTTCCCCGGACAGCACGCCAAATATGCATTACCATACTTCAGCTAATTATATGTAAGCGTGAACTCGTGAAATTATGTTTTATTAACAAGGTTCGGGAGGAGCGCGTCAGATACTTAGCCTAATTAACACAGGTGGAGTGCACTCAAGTTAATCAACACCATGATATAAATACAGCTGACTTACACCTACCCATTGACGGTTTATCAGCATCCCTCCTCCGCCCCATCTCCTCACTTCGAGTTCATACTACACTTATACAGGGGGAGGGTACTCTAGGTTCGGGCCATTACCGAGCTCGGAGCCCTTTCCCGGACAGCACGCTAAATATGCATTACCATACTTCAGCTAATTATATGTAAGCGTGAACTCGTGAAATATCTGACTTCCTGTTGGGTTTTGGATTTCGTACCAGGAGACTGTTTTGTAGGTATTGGGGTGTGTTACATGTGTCTACCGAATTTCGTACATGTACGTGAAACATAGCTCGAGGTGCACTTCATTGAATGTGTACAGGTGGGGCTATCGAGCCATTTTGCCACACCCACTTCTAAAACCTCTATCAGACATACATTTTCACGACTTCTGGGGTGTGTGCAAAGTTTCATGAGTTTCCGAGTATGTTTAGGCCCTCAGAAATGATTTATTTTGGATAATAATAATAATAATAATAATAATAATAATAATAATAAACAAAGCAATTCCATCTCGGTGCTCGGGCCCTAATAACAGCATTTATATAAATACATACATTCACACATAAAACATTATACATCTTTAAAACCTTACTTTTATTCAGTCTTTCATTCATTCGTTTGTTACTTTTGATAAATGTACTTCTTTCTTAACTTACGAATGGTAGTGTATCACAGTTTCCTTAAAAATATTAAGCAACAGAAACTGTTGATAATTATTGAAAGAGACACAATTCAGCCTTGCCATTGTAACAGAGTCAAATGACATTTTTATATTATATATTAAAATTGAAAACATTTGTAAAAAATTATTAATATTTCACAATTGTACTGCTTTTACTGTAAATGCAACCTTGGTGAGCATAAGAGACTTCTTTCAAAAACATAAATATATATATATATATATATATAAATATATATAAACTCAGAAAATATATAATGGTCCACAATCCAATATTTTTATTTTATTTTTTTTATCTGTAATTTTCTACAGATTTCCATTATTTTGTCCATCCACCCTAGTCTGCAACTTTGCCGTCCATGAACTGACTGTACACTGAAAGGTACTTGTGAAGCCCTCAATTACGCTGACAGTCTGAAGTGCATTTCATTTAGCGGTAAAGATCGCCATCCGCTGCATGTGTTGCCAATGAAATAATGAGGCTGAATACAAAGATAAAAATTATGACACATTGACATTAATTCCACCCACCCACATAATTTCACTGTGAACAATGTAAACTGATTAAAAAGACTGTTTAGAGAAGCAGATAGAAGCTTCTGATTAAAGGTAGTTTTTAAACTCCTATTAACGAGCAACATAATTACATTCAGACATGGAAAAAAAAAAAGTAAAATAAAGTATGATGTGGGGTATGAGTGTTTCTCAAGGTTTTACTACAGTAATCACATTGTTTCTACAGTGTTATAGTAGGACATTGTGTATTTGTGTAGACCCAAATACAACATTTTGTGTTTACATTGGACCTACACTTATAAAACATCACAATATGATATATTTGACATAACAGTTTGTCTTTAAGCTGCATGGCTAAAACAATACATTGCTTCTTAAAGAAATTATAGTTTTTCCTTTCACATACTTAAAAAATAATAATAATAAAAGAAAAAAAATAATTAAAAAATTTGAACTAAAATTAAACATTTTAACATAAACATAAACATGCACTCATGAATTATAGATATGAAGAACATAGTTGATAATGACACCCATAATCATTAGCATTTGTAATAAATTACAAAAGCTATTGAATATTTGGGAATAAATTATCACCTAATCCTAGGATCTTTTCCTCCAACCCTTTACAAAAATTGACCCCGGTAACCACAGTTTTGGGCAAAAAAAAAAAAATAAATAAATAAAATATCCACAGCTCCTATAATTACAACAATCATTTTGTGGTAATCAGGTACTAAATATAGCAAAGCAATAAAGAAAAACGATAAAGAAGCATTCTAAAACAAATTGAGGCAGTAATTAAAGCAAAAGGAGCCCCTACCAAGTATTGTGTACATGTACAGTAAATGAACATACTTTCCAGATGGCCACCAATTCACTAAAAATGTTTTTTTTATTGGTCTTATGAAGTATTCTAATTTGTTGAGATAGTGAATTGGTGGGTTTTTGTTAAATGTGAGCCAAAATCATTACAATTAAAAGAACCAAAGACTTAAACTACTTCAGTCTGTGTGCATTGAATTTATTTAATACACGAGTTTCACAATTTGAGTTGAATTACTGAAATAAATGAACTTTTCCACGACATTCTAATTTATTGAGATGCACCTGTATATGTGTTTACACGTTTGATACTCATCGTAGCCATTACTGAAAACACTGTGTTCTTGGCTTTCCATCTTCAATAGATAACCCCTGCACCGGCCCCGAAGCAGTTTCATTTGTTTTGAGGGCAACAGTGGGTTATTTCCTGCTGGGCATCTAAGAGAATCATGCCCTTGACATTTGGGGAGGCTGAAATAATCTCAATGCGTGGCTGGAGGAGGCAGAAATTGGGCTGTGGGGAGACAGCGACATGGGTACGTATTGCGGGCATGTCATTTTATCTGCTGTAATTGTGCGTGTTGCCGCTTGCCTTTCAAAGTTGCCAAATATCATCTCCGTATCCTTCTGCATCCTCACATCCCTGTGAACTACCAGCAAAACATATTGCGACAAAGGTGACCTTTCTTTTAGCTCTCCCGTTCCTCTGAGGAACTGTCAGCTAGTCGGAAACAAAAATATATCAAAGGAATTTGCTGTTTGGATACCTCCTGACAAGCCCTCTGGTGTCTTGACAACAAAGAGGCAGATACAAATATGTTTGTGTAATCTATCCAATCAGATTAGGTTTGGCCTTCCTGTGGCTGGATCATGGTGACAGCGGAGCTGTTTTTATTTATTTATTTATTTTTACAGCTTAAGTGTTCTGTAATGAATATGTTGCCATCTCTGTGATAAAATACGTCATCTCCTATCTCACTTTGGATTTTTCTTCCAGCCATATTTAATCCTACCATGTCAGTTTTATTAAATGTTTGATGTATTATATCTTGATGTACTCATTTATATGCAATATCAGTCAAAACAACAAGCCAATTTTTAGCTGGAACACATGAGGGAAAAACAAGAAAAGAGGAGAAGGTAAGAAAGAAACAGAGACTCTGCCATTTCCATATTCTTGTATATTCCATATTCAGTTTCCATATTCTCATACTATACAGTGTCTTTTGCACTACAATGATCATTATCAATCAATCAGTCAATCAATTTGTTTGCTGGTTTGTTTGTTTATTAAGGCGTTTTACTCATATTTTGAATTATGCATTTTATTGCATTGTTTTGTGTGTTAGGGCAAAGTAAATGTCCATAAACTTAAATTAAAATATACTGATAATTTTCTGCCAGGACACTATTCTTTATCCCCACCCCACATTTTTTTATTTTTTTATTTTTTGTTACAGCATATAAATTGGACTTCTGTGAAACAAAAACAAAACAAAAAATAACTATGTTGTCTTAATTTTAAATACTGTTTAGTAATGTAATGATCACTTTAAAAATTAATTTTTAAGTGGTTAATTGTGGCGGGTGAGAAATAAAAAAATGCCAGGATGTTGTAAAATGATATATGCTACAAACAGACTTACACAGATTTTGGCGCAGTTTGTCTGAGTGTATCTGTTTTTTGTTTTTTTTTGGTTGTTGATGTGGTTGGTCACAATGTTCAGCCCCAAAAAAATATATATAAATAACACCCTCAGTGCCATCAAAGATGTAGAGGAGTTGTTTCTTCATTGGATCAGATTTGGAGAAATTTAGCATTATATCACTTGTTCACCAATGGATCCTCTGCAGTGAGTCGTGTGGATTACTTGTGTATTATTGTGATGTTTTTACTCGGTTTGGACTCTCATTCTGATGACACCCTATTCACTGCAGAGAATCCATTAGTGAGCAAGTTACGTAATGCTACATTTCTTCAAATCTGTTCCCATGAATACAAATATTTTGTGCCACTGTAAAAAAGCTTTTCAAACAATTTTGAAATCGAACATTGCATTACCATGGAAATGGTACTTTAAAATGTTTTGGCAGTCTTCTCCCCCTTAGCGGGCAGTGTCGAGTGTCATATTAAAAAATGCATTGCGGTCTTTTACAATCAAAACGTTTTATAATCTTGACAAAAAAACATATCACTGGAAAGGTCTGAGTCTCAGGATTCCATATGTGTTGGTTATTTTGTGATAGAAGCTAAATTGGCAGATACATTTCAACATATGTTACAGAAAAATGCATTTAAAAAATTAAATGGAGTTTGGATGGCACCCGGTGGCTGTTTGTGGTACAACGCCCTAAATAAAATCTTACAGAAACCTCCATTTTTTTCAGATCAACTTCAAATTTGGAACATAACTTATTTAGACAGAAGGCTTAAATTGTATAGCAATTTTAGAGTAAAACCTGTTATGTAAAATGTTTATTACATATAAAATATAATACAATTAGTACAGTGTATTTTCTTTACAATATATCTAAACTTCTATAACTTTTGATACTTAAATTGTTTCCATAATCTGCTGATTGTCTTCTTTAAAAAGAGACCAACCTTAGGTCTGTATTCCAAAGTGTTCATAAATTACAACAATTTAAGTTTGGATAGTGCACTTTCATGCCTATTTTAAAAAATGGGGGGTGACAGTTAAGGGGTTAATGAGTATGACGTTCTGAAATGTTAAAGAGCCAGTGGAATTACACCACCCTATTCCCACCCTCTGAAGAAAAAAAAGGTATTTAAAAATGCTTAACTAATTTAATGGGGTAAAGGCAATTTCTGCCTCACGGTTTCTTCCTCTAAACAAAGTCATCAACAGCTGAAGGTCATCATTCTATGGCTCATTTCCACAGAGCGGTACAATTCAGTACAGTACAGTACAGTACGATTCGGGACGGGACACCCTGATCCGGCTTGTGTTTCCACCGCCAACAGTAACCTTACTTGATAGGCGTGATGTATGCTGGAAAGTAGCGATCAACGACTCGCACAAAGAAGAAAGCGTGACATTGCGTGTGTGTGTGTGTGTGTGTGTGTGTGTGTGAGAAAATATAAAATTATAAAATACACTGGGTGACAGTTAAGGGGTTAATGAGTATGACGTTCTGAAATGTTAAAGAGCCAGTGGAATTACACCACCCTATTCCCACCCTCTGAAGAAAAAAAAGGTATTTAAAAATGCTTAACTAATTTAATGGGGTAAAGGCAATTTCTGCCTCACGGTTTCTTCCTCTAAACAAAGTCATCAACAGCTGAAGGTCATCATTCTATGGCTCATTTCCACAGAGCGGTACAATTCAGTACAGTACAGTACAGTACGATTCGGGACGGGACACCCTGATCCGGCTTGTGTTTCCACCGCCAACAGTAACCTTACTTGATAGGCGTGATGTATGCTGGAAAGTAGCGATCAACGACTCGCACAAAGAAGAAAGCGTGACATTGCGTGTGTGTGTGTGTGTGTGAGAAAATATAAAATTATAAAATACACTGTTAGATTTTTTTTGTGTGTGTGTTTGCGTACTCTGATGTTTCTGATGTTTTATGATTCCCCTTGTAGCACATGCAAGTAACGTTTCTCTGTCAAGCAATCAGCATTCTGCAGTGAGTCTAGCTCCACCCTTTATGTACCGGACTACTGTGCTAGGTACCCCAACGGAAGGGTCCCAAAAAGCGGTATGATACAGTTCCCTATTTTGGTACCATTCACAACTTCTGACAATGGAAACGGAATAATTGCATACCATAATGTGCTGTACTGAACCGTACCGCTCAGGGCCATTAGATGGTAGGGACTTCACAAACTGACACTGAATATATTAATCAATTTGATCTCAAATGTCAGCTGAACAATGTGTTCAGTAAAACCAAATCCATCGCTAAGCAAAAATACTATAACATTGCTTCATAGATCTGAGACATGAGTGCGTATCTGGGATATTCAATGAGTTTCAGTAGAAAACAGATTTTGCATTGTTCACATGGTCAAAAACATTGTTGGTAAAAGTTATTTGACATTTTTACTTGGCAAATCAATTAAGTGATTTCATTTTCAGCTAAATACAAAGTATGTGTTTTCTACATGCTTCCAGAACCTTTTTTTTTTTTTCAAACAGCATTACTCTTTCTATATCTGCATCCTTGATCACAGGGAATATGCTTGTGTACCTTTTTAACAATGAACAGAGTGAAAAGGTACTGCAGAATTGGAAGTAACACAGCTGATGCCTTTAGATGTACTAAAGGCTTTTTTGTCATCCTACTTGACCAGCCTTCCTTTGTGGATGACATAACAACAGAATAAAAGAGGTGTAAAAAAAACAAATCTGTTCTTGACAAACACTCCACTCGGCTCTTGTCCAGGCTTTAGTTTCATATTTCATGGCTGTACTACTGTAAATCCAGCACTTCCTTCACAACCCCTCAGGATCCTTCAATGCCTGCCAGAATTATTAAATCATATTGTTTATTTTTTGTGGAGTCGCACCTTTTAACATTGCCTTGTTATGAATGAAGTTGAATGATGAATTGTTATGAAGTTATCCTTACATCCATCCATGACTTTGCCAAGCAAAACATTTGATATACTAAATAATTACAATACATTTCGAATATACAATAAATATTAGCCATGCTAGAAAAAAAAATGTTTAATCCATTTCTTAAACATATAAATAGATCTACTAAATCTACTATATCTACTAAAAAAAACAAAAAAAAAAAACAAGATACAATGCAATGAACGGGACAGGGTCAGTCTTCAGTATGGTTCTTGGACCTTGTGTCCCTTCTCAATGGCTCTCCCCTGGAGATTCCGATCAGGAGGGACCTTCTCTCTCAGGCGGGGGGTTCCATCCTTCACCCCCCTGCCAGGAGTTATGGAAGCTGTGGGAGTGGCCCCTGAGGGGGTACGGCTCTTAGCATCTGGTCTCTCAACCGAGTTTGTTGAGACCATACTCCAGTCCAGAGCTCCTGCCACAAGGAAACAGTAGGCCTTGAAGTGGAGACTTTTCACTTCTTGTTGTGGACAGCGACTGCAAGACCTAGTCAACTGCCCAGTTGGTACAGTTCTGGATTTTCTGCAGGAGCGTTTCTCCGCAGGGTTATCTCCCTCCACTCTGAAGGTATAAGTGGCGGCCAGAGCTGCTTATCACGCCCTTTTGGGTGGTCAGTCATTGGGAAGACAACCACTTGTCACTTGTTTCCTCTGTGGCATACTGAGGTTGAGGCCAGTACAGTGCACTATGGTATCTTCATGGGACCTGGCGGTGGTTCTGGAGAGCTTGTGCAATGCCCCCTTCAAACCCATTGAGGAGGCTCCAGACAAGCCTCACTCTGAAGACAGTCTTCCTCCTCCCTATCTCCTCCCTCAAAAGGATAGGGGATCTTCAGGCACTTTCAGATTTGTGCCTGGAGTTTGCCCCGGGCATGGTTAGGGAGTTTCTTTACCCGAGGTCTGGGTATGTCCCTAAAGTGCCCACTTCTACACCAGGGCCCATAGTACTACATGCTAGAGACCTGCGTGGGATGGATTTTTCAGTCCCGCTCCCGCAAGATTCTGTCCCGCGCCCGCCCGCTCCTGCATAAATATATGTTATATCGTCCCGCTCCCGCCCGCGAAATTCATGTTTTGTCCCGCTCCCGCCTGCAAAAGCCTGCATAAATGTAATCTATATAAATTTTTTTCAGTACATCGAAGAAATTTACATGAAATGGTTCTGTAACATCTCCTAAGCTCCATAAAATCCCAGCATAAACGCTCCCGATAAAATATTTGTAATTTTCGCTAAGCATCAACATTCACAAACCACTTATTTTTAACAGAAAAGCAGGCATCAGCTGCTGCGTACATGGTTTGGCATGTCACAATGCTAGCAAACAGTGCTCCCTTGATTATCATTAAAAGCTGACATCTTAGTTCATCGCGATCTCATAAAGCTCTGTTATAACACAATGAATATATGCAAAATTAATCTTTCACAATGTCTACACTTCGTGTGTTAAAATGGGAGGATTCGTGAGTATGTAATTTCAGCACTGCTGTGAGTGGATTCTAACTTAATCACCTCTGATTGGCCATTGCGGTCAAGAAATCAACAGCTATGTCTGTGATTGGCTACAATGCGCATCGCTTTAAACACATGTTATAAATAGAAACTCTGCCTAGCTTGCACATGTCAATAATTTTAATGTTAATGTTAGTAGTTATTTTTGCTTTTGTGCAACAGATAAATAACAATTTATGTTTTCAGATATTTTATGTTTAGATATTTGTATTTTGCGGGAGTTCCGCAAATTATTTTATTCTCCTGCATCCCGCACACACACGATCTCTACTCGCCCGCATTCGCCCATCAGGAGTTGTCCGGTGCCGTACCCTCTTGAGTTGGGTCCCACGGTACTCCTGTGGGAGTGCAGGTCCCTACTACAAGCCTTCTGTCTTCCTCCCTTCCAGGAAGCTGGCCAAGAAAAGCTTAAAGGGGTCATATGATGCTTTTTTAAAGATCATTATTTTGTGTAACAGAATATGTTGACATGCTTTAATGTTCAAAAAACACATTATTTTTCAAATACTGTACATTATTATAGGTCCTCTATGCCCCGCCTCTCTCAAACGCTTCGTTTTCTACAAAGTCCCTCCTTCCGACAAGCGCAGTCTGCTCTGATTGGCCAGCTGACCCAGTGCATTGTGATTGGCCGAACACCGCAAGCACTCGTCGGAAATGTAACGCCCCTTACCATAATCGCGAGCTTCATCTTTCAAAATAAATGTAAAGACAGTAAATAATGTCATTAGTTTTACCATCAGTTCAAGCCCGAAAGGGGAACAGACACAGTAATGATGCAGTACACAAGCCGCGGTTAAGACAGCTGACTCTACTGTGATGTGACGCTGCGCGCACCCACACACACGATGCGCAAAACTCCACATTTGAACAGTCAATAGCAAATACTTAAACTAGTAACAAAACATACTTACAGTAGCTGATTCAGAAGCGCCAGATTGTCATAGCAAAGTCAGAATTACCTCCTCTCCTAGGTTCATGAAACGGTCGTCCATAAAATGCATTGCTGTTCTGTTGTAAGTGATCTTAAAGATTCCTAAATGCATCTACTTTCGGAAGGCCAAATAAAGTGCTTTTGCTTTCGCCTAGAAACACACAGCGTCTCTCTGACATGGCTGCTTCAACACTAACTGCGGTTACTCAAACCACGCCTTCTTTCTTTGCGTGCACATTTGGGCGCATTATGCAAATATTCCCACATAGTGACCTAGATATGTGGGGGCGTGTTAGAACGAGCCGTTTTAGGTGGGCGTGGCAGAGTCTTAACTTTGATAAAGAATATCTCTTTGGTTTTGAGACTTTAGTCTTTGCAACTTCAGGGATCTTATCTATTCACGAACAGCTTGTAACACTCCAAAGAGAAAGGAAAACTTGAAATCGCATCATATGACCCCTTTAACACTTCAGTTCAATTCAAGTTGAAATCAGTGCAGAAATTGTGTCACGCTACTTTCAAGTTTCCAACACAGGCAGATTTGTGTCCATAATCATTCATAAATTGTCCATAGAAAAAGAGAAAAAAAAGGAACATTAAACATTTAGTTCATTTCATAAAGACAACATCAAACAGTCTTAAAGAGCAGAAATAACATTTGCATAATCAAAATAAAAAGCACACAGAATGTGCGATTGGGAACGTAATGTGAGTGGGTATGTGTGTAGCAATGTGTGAAATGGCGGCGGCGTACATATAGGCTACTGACCAGGTTTGCAAACGGGAAGGAAGCTGAAGAGTGTAGCGGGTCGTCGTCAGACACCAGGACAGGAGGATGAACAGGCAGCTTGCCGTTTTCTACTCCCCATGGTAATCCATTAACTATTACCCATGCAACTGCAAACCTTGCATGCAAACTTTCTGATGGCGCGTTTTTTTTTTTCAGGTACATCACATCTCCTTTATATACTCCATCCTTCCACCGTTAATTGAAAACTCCACCTCAATCACTCAAAGTAAAAGTAAACAATTTCTGTGGCATGGATTTCCTGCATTGCCACCAGCCATGGTTCCTTGAGGGAACGAGACACTGTTTCTCCTTGCCATAATCCCTGCATTCATGCAAGCACTCACTTCATCAGAAGCTAACATTCGCTTTGTCGGATGCGCTTTTATGCTTCCTGGTTGCTCACGTGATTCAACACGTGCTTCAGAACGTGGTCACGCAGAGGTGTTCACAAAGCGTTTCGACGCAGCGTCTCATTCCCTCGGGGAACCATGGTTACATACATAACCTAGAGACGTTTTCTAACCACATTAACAGTTATATTCAAAAGGAGAAAACAAGAATTAAAGGGCTCACCAACAAAAGGTCTCGGTTATGTATGTAACCCTCATTCCCTGAAGGAGGGAATGGAGATGTCACGTCGGCGATGACCGACACATTGGGATCTCGCCAGAGAGACCAATCCACTTCGAGTGTAAACTAAACGAGCCAATGCACATTGGCATGCAATTATTGCATCCAGCTGCCGCTGATCACCGCGTGAGTATAAGAGGCAGGAGGTGCAACGCTTTCTTTCATGTTTTCGCTGAGGAGCCGAGCCGGTGACGCGGCAGCTCAGTGGTGGTACAGCAACTGTAGCGACGGGACGTGACGTCTCTGTTCCCTCCTTCAGGGAACGAGGGTTACATACGTAACAGAGATGTTCCCTTTCAGTTG
>NW_015546146.1:37084-37442 GCF_001515605.1 Sinocyclocheilus anshuiensis | reverse complement strand
CACGCGCACCCCGCCCCGCAGCGCGGGTATAAAAGGAGAGCGCGTGCAAACGCACATCAGTTTTTCGCTGAGGACCCGAGACTGTGCGCCCCGCCCGTACAGCGGTGGTACAGCAACTGTGGCGATGGGACGTAACGTCTCCATTCCCTCCTTCAGGGAAAGAGGGTGACAAACGTAACCGAGACGTTCCCTTTCAGTCGGTCACTCTCAACGTCACGTCGGTGATGACTGACAAATTGGGATCTCTACCAACACGCCACAGGTGCTGCCCCCTCCAGTACCCTGTGTAGGCCTCCTGATCCTTCCTATAAGGCAGACGATAGGATCGGGCTGTACACAGAGAAGGTAGACTACAGCT
>NW_015546146.1:25914-36965 GCF_001515605.1 Sinocyclocheilus anshuiensis | reverse complement strand
TGATCCTTCCTATAAGGCAGACGATAGGACCGGGCTCTACACATAAAAGGTCGACTACAGTTGTTCCTCGCAACCCAACAGTAGGACTTGGATAACACTGGGAAAGCGTGCCCTTCCATTTGTAAGAGGACACACTGCTGAGTCACCTCCTCCCAGAGGGGGTTAAGTCAGGGGACTCTCTGGAGAACTAGGCGTCCAGGACGCCGCAAGCCGACTCTGAACCAGGCCTCTCAGTGCCACTACCCGTTTGAGGTGAGAACACAGGAGGAAACCGGATCGACACGCAGGCTATAGAACCTAGCAAATGTGTTAGGAGTCGCCCAGCCCGCAGCTCTACAAATGTCTGCTAGTGAGGCACCATGGTTCTATTAAGGCGGAGTCTTTTAAGGAAGCCGCTTGCCAGCTGTCGGGGAGCTCATTGTTGGTGCGAACATGAACGGGTTTGGAGCTCCTGAATTCCTCCTCCGGCCGGCAGCCAAACTAATGTTTAACACCTGCTGGTGTGACTAAAACTTCTCATCATGTGAAACAGAGCGTAGGGGTGTCCTGCCCATTTTCTTTTGTGAATTCGTTTGGGCTTTGTTTTTGGTTAGGAAGTTAGGGAAGCTGGCTGTATTTTTATTTTATATATTGTCTAGGTTATTTAATTTCTCTTTTTTTGTTCTAGTCTCCTTTTTGTTTGTTACGTTGGCCTGTGGCCACCCCGAAGAGATGCTCTTCATGTTTCACTCATAACCTTTAATAAATCTAATCGTTTCTGGTTCCCGTGAATGGTGTGATTGTTTGGGCCCTGACCGGAGTGATTATTCCTTTAACTTGTTGGGAATCCAGCACCAACTCTATCATCATTATGCCCCTTTCGTTCCCTAGACGCGGGGCGTAATAATGAGCCAGCGCCCAGGATGATGCGACACCCCTGGTGGAGTGAGCACGCAGCCTGAGCGGGCAGGGCACACCTTGTGCTTCGTAGACCAAGGTGATGGCATCCACTATCCAGTGGGCCATCCTCTGCTTAGAGACAGCTTTCCCCTTCTGCTGTCCACCGTAACAGACAAAGAGTTGTTCTGAGGTCCTAAAGCTCTGAGTTCTATCCACGTACTGTTGCAGTGCACGTACAGGACAGAGCAAAGCTAGGGCTGGGTCTGCCTCCTCCAGGGGCAGCACTTGCAGGTTCACCACCTGGTCCCTGAAGGGAGTGGAGAACTAGGCGTCCAGGACGCCGCAAGCCGACTCTGAGCCAGGCCTCTCAGTGCCACTACATGTTTGAGGGGAGAACACAGGAGGAAACCGGTTCGACACGCAGGCTATAGAGCCGTTACCCGTTTGAGGTTCGACGCGTAGTCTATAGAACCTAGCAAACGTGTTAGGAGTCGCCCAGCCCGCAGCTCTACAAATGTCTGCTAGCGAGGCACCATGAGTGTTACGACCGTTTCTTTTATCACTCTCTCTGATCACCGTCTGGTTCATCTTATACTGACCTACAGGCAAAACCTGAAATCAGTTAAACCTGTAACAAGGACTGTAAAAAATGGACTAATGAAGCAGAACGGGATTTACAAGCCTGCTTTGACTGGACTGATTGGAGTGTTTTTGAAGCTGCAGCCACCGATCTGGATGAGTTCACAGAGATTATAACATCATACATTAGTTTCTGTGACGATATGGGCATTCCTACCAGGACTCATTTATCTAACAACAAAGGCAACCTGGTTCACTGCAAAACTCAGGCAGCTCCGTCAGGCCAAAGAAGATGCCTACAGGAGTGGGGACAGAGTCTTGTATAAACAGGCCAAAAACACACTGACAAAGGAGATCAGAGTGGTTAAGATAAGATACTCAGAGAAGCTGAGAAATCAGTTTTCAGCCAATGACCCTGCATAAGTGTGGAAAGGACTGAAATACATCACTAATTACAAAAAAAAAAACATCCCCCAGCACTGTGTTGGAATCAACAACTGGACGACGATTTGAATGAGTTCTATTGCAGGTTTGAAAAACCCTATCTCTCACACCCCACACCCATTCTGACCTTCTCTCCTTGGATCTATTAACACCTCAGCAACCCCCCTCTCCCCCCCTCCTGCACTTTGGGTCTGTGAAAGAGATGTGCATCAGGTCAGGTCACTCTCAGTTCCAAGATGGCGCCGGTGAGCATGGTGTGCCATCTACATGCTCTTTGCGTCGTTGTTTTGTTTTTACTTTTTATAACCTGTTTCACTCAATCTTTGTCTTCACTGTTTATTTATGATCGGACTCAACTTTTAAAGATTCAAGCGACTGTGGATGTTGATTTTAAAAAGGATTCAAAAGGATCTGGCTTTCCTCTGCCACATTTTCTGGAGAATATTCCTACCGACCTTTGTCGTTCCTCCCTTGGCATTCTTCGAAGAAGACGAGGTAGGAAGCGAGGAGAGCGTTGAGGCATTATTGTAAAACTGAAATGGGCCATGGGTGGCAGAGAATACCGTGCTGGACTCCATCTCCATTCAACGCCCGCTGCTATAGGGAACGATGGCCGAACAATCTACTTGCGCTGTACAGAGGGCCTGCGTGGCTGGATTAATTTGATACTTCCCGAGGGCCCAGCTTTGGTTAGCCGGACTGGCTGGTCCCGCATTTGTACGAGAGGCATCAATTCGTGGAATCTTCACTCCCTTCATCGTGAGTGGCATCCGATGAAAGAGGAAGCCTTGATGTGAATGGCGCTGATAAATGTGCGCTCCGTGGGAAATAAAACTTGTATGTTATATGATTTTATCATGAACAACAAGCTGGATTTTTTTTTCTTCTTTTATCCAAGACGTGGTTAAAGGTAGGAGACCTGACTCCGATGGCTGAACTTTTACCTCAGGGTTAATCTTATTTTAACTCTCCTCAGTTAACTGGATGAGGTGGAGTTCTTCTGTCTATTTTTAAAGATGACATCAGATGTCGGACAATATCTCCTGAAGCTTATAACAGCTTTGAATTGCAGACTTTTCATATATTGTTGTCTAATCCTTGTGCTAGTTGCACTGGTGTATTGACCTCCAAAGCAAAACAAAGACTTTATAAATTAATTTTCAGATCTTGTGAGTAGGTTGGTTACACAGTTTGATTGTTTTGTAATTCTTGGAGATTTTAATGTTCATTTGTGCTGCAGCCAGGACACATTCTCCATAGAGTTTTTGAATATCACAGACTCCTTCGATTTCAAAGGGCCAATGCATAAATTGGGCCATATATTAGACTTAGTGTTATCTTTTAACCTGCACATTAAGGATGTTATGACTGATTTTCTGACCATAAGTCAGTATTTGTTTAATGTATGTTTTCAGAAGGAGTTGAGAAGGCAAGCGCCTGAAACAACATGATCCAGGAAAATAAATTACTTGACTAGTGTAGAGTTTTCTATGTTATATAGAGACTGATGTGAATCCACCTTATCTGGTTTCTTTGGTGAATTTAAGTGTTGATGAGCATTTTAATCTATTTAATTCTGTTTGTGCTGAAATTTTAGATAGTGTTGTTCCTCAAAGTTAAAAGAGGTAGAACAAAATATCTGCAATGGGTAAATTAATCCACACGGATGCTTAGACAGCAGGCTTAACAAGCTGAGAGGACATGGAAAAAGCACAAATTGCAAGTCCAATATGAAAGATTTCGAGAATCTCTATTGGCATTTCAGAAAGCTTCTAGACTCGTTAAACTTAAATACTATTCAAAATCTAAGTAAGCCTAAAATTTTATTTGAGAAAATAAATGTTGTTATTAATCCTATTCAGAACAGGTACCTAGACCCTTCCATCATAAATTGTGAAGACTTCCTTAAGTTTCTCTAAAATAATAAAATTGTCAGTGGTCCCAGCTATTGATCTGGCTTTGCCCTGCACCACTGAATGGTGGGAATTCAAAATAATGACCCTTGCAGTGCTGGCGGATATTGTGGTACATCTTAAACATTCTGCGTCTAAAGGAGATGTTATGTCAACTCACCTTTTCAAACAGATTGTTGATAGTGTAGGGACCACTGTGCTGAATTTGATTAACAAATGCTTTTGTCAGGGCATTTGTCCAATTGATTTTAAGCATGCTACATTTTCCCCACTTTTAAAGAGGCCCAATTTGCCAGTAGAGGATCTTAATAATTATAGATCAGTTTCAAACCTACTTTTTTAGCTAAAGTCCTAGAAAAAGTGGTTCTTAAGCAACTTCAAGTGCATATTTCTTTAAGCTCAATAGGTGAGCGTCTTCAATCTGGCTTTAAGTCTTGTCATAGTACTGAGACAATGTTGGTTAAAGTGTTAAATTACATTTTTGTATCACTGGACAATGGTGAAAACGTGATGCTAATTTTGCTTGATCTTAGTGCAGCATTTGACATGGTGGACCATGGCATTTTAATTAAGAGTTTGGAACACTGGGTTGGCCTTAAAGGCAATGTGCTGAAATTATTTACATCTTATCTCACAGACAGATTCTTTGCTGTTAGTTTTTGGAACTGTGATTAATCACGATCACATCTCCCCTGGGGAATTCCACAGGGGTCAATTCTGGCTCCAATACTCTTTCCCCTTTATATGCTACCTTCAGGGGAGATTTTTTGAAAGTATAAAGTATCATTTCATTGCTATGAGGATGATACTCAGATTTATTTGCCTGTGAAAGAGTTACACTCAAACTCATTTGATGTTCTATCAGCATGTTTACAGAAGGTTAAGGCCTGGATGGCTGCAAACTTTTTGAAGCTGAACAAAAATAAAACAGGTTATTGTTTTTAGCCCTGTAAAGCACGAGGTGGTTCAGTGCTTAAATTCAATGCCTTTGTCTGGATTTACGAAACACAGTGTGAAAAATTTGGGATTTGTGTTCGATACTGATTTAAATATGGATAGTCAAAATAATACAGTGGTGAGATCTCGTTTTTTTAATTTACGGCTGTTAGCTAAGACTAAACCATTTCTTTCCACTGTAGACTTTAAGAAAGCAATTTCAACTAGTGTCTTTACTTGAATGGATTATTGTAATTCCCTGTATGATGGAGTTGATTCGAGAGCATTAGCGCGCTTAAAGAAAATCCAAAATGCAGTGGCAATAATGGTTAAGTCTGCTAACAAACATGATTTGGTTACGCCGTTACTAATGTCATTAAAGTAGCTGCCGGTACAGCATAGAATTATTTATAAGATCCTAATTTTTGTTTTTAATGCCCTACACAATTTAGCCCCTGGTTACCTGTCCAGTATGGTGTCAGTATACTTTCCTTCCAGATCCTTGAGATAAAAAAAAGAAATACATAAAAACACCTTATTTGTGTTACTAAGACCAAATATAAATATAAGGGTGATGGAGCTTTTTCCAGAGCCGGCACAAAATTGTGGAATGAGCTCCCCCTCGCTATTAGATCGACTAAATCATTACCCGTGTTTAAAGCCATGTTGAAATCACATCTATTAACTGGGAGTTTTTATGATGGGTCTTGACTCCTACTTGGTGTATACCATGGTTTTGTTAGTTTTTATACTGTTTTATCTATTTATTATTATTTATTTATTTTTTATTGTGTTGGTTGGTCTGTGATTGTAAAGCACATTGGGCAACTTGTGTTGTATTAAATTGTGCTATATAAATAAATAAAGAAAGCCTGTATATCAGCATGTCTGAAATCCTGTGCTGACCAGCTGTCATCCATATTCACACAGATCTTCAACAGATCACTGGAGCTGTGTGAAGTCCCTTCCTGCTTCAAAGGCCCCACCATCATTCCCATCCCAAAGAAACCCAAAATCACAGGAGTAAATGACTACAGACCTGTTGCTTTAACGTCTGTGGTCATGAAGTCACTTGAAAGACTGGTGCTGGCCCATCTGAAGGACATCACTGGACCCTCTGTAGTCTGCTTACCGAGCAAACAGGTCTGTGGATGATGAAGTCAACATGGGACTGCACTACATCCTGCAACATCTAGACAGAACAGGGACTTATGTGAGAATCCTGTTTGTGGACTTCAGCTTGACCTTCAACACTATCATCTCACACCTCCTCCTGTCCAAATTAACCCCGCTCTCTGTGCCCACCTCCATCTGTCAGTGGATCACCAGCTTCCTGACAGACAGGCTGAAGCTCCTGAAGTTTGCAGACAACACCACACTTATTGGCCTCATCCAGGACGGTGACGAGTCTGCTTACAGACAGGAGGTTAATGAGCTGGCTGTATGGTGCAGTTATAACAACCTGGAGCTGAACACGCTCAAAACAGTGGAGATGATAGTTGACTTCAGGAGAAACCCCCCTGCACCCTGCGCTCCCCCCACTCACCATCATGAACAGCACTGTGGCTGCAGTAGAGTCATTCAGGTTCCTGGGCACCACCCTCACACAGGACATGAAGTGGGAGTTCCACATAGACTCCATTGTCAAGAAAGCCCAGCAGAGGCTGTACTTCCTTCGCAAGCTGAGGAAGTTCAACCTGCCACAGGAGCTGCTGATACTGCCAGCTGCTGATACACAGAACTGTCTGGTTCAGCTCAGCTACCAAAACTGACCTTAGAAGACTACAGCGGATAGTCCGGACTGCTGACCGAATCATTCTCCACTCTCCAAGAACTGTATTCATCCAGAGTGAGTAAAAGAGCTGGCAAAATCATTCTGGACCCCTCACACCCAGCCCACTTCCTCTTTGAACTGTTGCTGTCTGGTCGGCACTAAAGTGCACTGTGCACCAGAACAGCCAGGCATTAGAACAGTTTCTTCCCTTAGGCAATCCATCTCATGAACTGTTAACTTGGCAATAAATGTGTAATACACAACACTATTTATACATTTATTTATTTAACACACCATACTTCTTATTCACAATTCCTTGCATTTATATAACATACATGTACACACAAATGCCTTCTATTGTCTATTTGTATATTGTGTATTTTTTTTTAAACATTTGTTGTATATTATTATTTCCTATTTACTTATTTTATTTGTATTATCTGTGTCGTGTCTTGTCTACCTGACAATTAAAGCTCTTTCTGATTCTGATTTATTTAAAATAGTATAACAAAATACTTTGCCTCTAAATTCCTCAATATACACTTTTTCAAAGGGTTAACTGCAAATAACTTTGTTCTAGTAGTAAAATGAAATGTACCAAAGAGAGAGTGGAAGCTGTTGAAGAGGACAAATTATCTATTAATGCAATTGGTTATTAAATGAAATGTTCAACAAGCACATATGTCTGATGTTTGGGTGCCCACATACTGTATGATGTAATGTGCGGTACCACAACTGTTTATTCAAAGGTCTGGAAGGCTCTTCCAAGCCAGTACTCATTTAAAGCTATTTTAATTGCTCACAGATTCCCTTCTAACCTCAATTTCCCAGCACATTTATTTAACACTTCTAGTCAAGACCCTGCAATTCCCCCAAAGTCCCACAGTAATTTCTCTAATCCTACACTTGAGCACACATGCATGCGGTACTGGAACAGTTTGTGTATGTTCCAGATGATGAATTCAATGCATTCATATTTCAACCCTCAATCAGCCTTAGTTTCTTAGTGCCTTAGAAGGAGACTCACATTCTCTCTCTTTGCCTCTCACCTCAGATCATTGGCTATCATTTACACCTGCCACAATGGATTCATTTTTAAAGCAGGAAACTGATATAATTATGGACTTATAAATAAAATATTACATAATTTGTGCAGACTGTAATTCTTGTACTTTGACTGATAGTGTGTCAAGATTCATTCATCCAAATGGAGAAAATAAATACTGATGTGCAAAATGTCAATGGCTGACTATTATCCATGTAAATTATTGTCATTCTAATTTGCATATGGGAGGATTCGTGCCGTTACATTTTGTCATTGTAACTGCAGGATTCCTGTAGCCAAAGAAATAGAAGGGAATCTTTAAAACCCTCATCCGTCCCTCCCGAACCTATAACAAAAGTGTCCCTCGCGGGTCAAAATGACCCGAAGGCCAAAAATGACACTAATTTTATTTTTGGTCCAGAAAGCATATATTGGTCCATTATATATATATATATATATATAGAGAGAGAGAGAGCGAGAGAGAGAGAGAGAGAGAGAGAGAGAACAAAAATATATAATTTTTATTTTTTCAAATTTTTATGTAGGGTTTTTTTTATTATTTCTCGTGATTTTTATTTTATTCACATTAAATTCTGGATATTTTTTATGAAAATGAGCATATTTTTATACATTTTTTCACCAGAAAAAACAAAGAAAGACACAATTTCTGCATATGTATACTCTAAACATGATGATCCATCAGGACCTAGGTCACTGAGTGTCTCTGATGCCATCTGGTGGGGAAAAATTACATAAAATTGCATTTTATGATTACAGCCACTAGAGGGGCCTATAAGAACCCTATGGAGATTCCCCCATCACTCAAATTTAACTGTGTTAAGTCAAAAAAAAAAAAAATCTAAATGACAGTCATGTCCCAGCAGAAACATCATAAATGCTATAATGTTTCAATGGGAGTGTGTGTGCCATGTATGTGTTTGTGTGTGTGTGCCTTTGTGTGTAGGTATGTGAGTTTTTTGTGCATTGGGGACATTCTACAGTCTAAGCCCTTTGTTTGGCTATGCATCTTTTCTGGATTGTGTCAGATTTTATATAGTAAAAAAAAGGAATAGAATAAAATAAAATAAAGTTGTAGGGATGTACTAGGATTTAGGGTGATAAATAAGTATAATGTTATTGCACATACTTTAATTGCACAATGGGAGAACATTAACTGTTCATGACGTAGATTGCCTGGGGACAGAAACTGTTTTTGTGCCTGGCTGTCCTGGTATTCGGTGCTCCGGCAGGTTGAATTTCCTCAGCTGGCGAAGGAAGTACAACCTCTGCTGGGCCTTTTTAACAGTAACAGTAACAGTCAATGTGAGTGTCCCACTTCAGGTCCTGAGAGATGGTGGTGCCCAGGAATCTGAATGACTCCACAGCAGCCACAGTGCTGTCCATGATGGTGAGTGGGGGGAGTGCTGGATGGAGGAGTGTTGGGATGATGGTGTTGAAAGCGGAGCTAAAGTCCACAAACAGGATCCTCACAAATGAATTCGGAGTCAATTAGTCTTTTAAGTTATTAGTTTGAATCAATTTAATGAATTACTTTAAAATTTATTGTTTATAATGACTGGAAAGGTAATGGAAATGCATTAGTCGAGAAGATTGGGCAGTATAACTTAAATCATTTAATGTAAAAGTAAATCATCACCTTGGGATTATAAGGTTCTATCTGCATTCTGAACTGTTTTGAGATATTGAGCTTCAAAGTTTTTGCATTCCATATTGTAAAATTGATATGTGGAATATTAAGTCGCTTTCATATATGAAATGACAGAGACCCTAAATCAAAATCCTCTCAAATGTGTAAATGGGAGGTTTTGCAACAGGTCAAATAAAGGTTAAAATAAAAAAAAAAATAAAAAATAAAAAATAAAAAATAAATAAAATAAAATAAAATTATATATATATATATTATTATTATTAATTTTTTTATTTTTATTTTTTATTTTTATTTTTTTTGTTTTGTTTTGTATCTATCTCTTGACTTGTGCCTGTCCACAACTAGATCTTTTGACAGTGCTTTGCCACCCACAGTTGATTGTTTGCTTCAGTTGCACTTCCAAGGACTGAAATGCTCCAGGAAAGGTATTTTTATGCTGAGCTAATCAAAATGACCACAGCTGAAAATCAAATGCTTTTTCACTCACTATTTATACAGGCATTAAACAAATAATATTGGCAAAAATTGAATTGGCTTGAATGGCTTTACTGCAGAACAATTACTGTACACAATGAAATATGAGTGTCATTGTCATCTGATGATGGATGTGGTGAATAGCGTTGAAAACGATATAGTTTTGAGAATATTTTTGAGATCGTGAATATGAGCCAGATGCTGAATGTGCTGTAGAAGTGTACACTCTGACGATGACAGTGATGGTAAAATCATCTGCTCAAATTGAACCCTTCCAAGTTTCAAAAGGTAAGGAAATATGCTTTATATTATTATTTTGTAGCTGTTATTAAAATATCAGGAGAGTTTTACACTATTGCAGCAGTTAGAGATCCATCTGTGTTAGATGTATACAGTGGGCATAGAAAAGAATCACCCCCTTTATAATAATCATACTTTGTTGCTTTGCAGTCTGAAATGAAGATGAACAGTTTTTGCTTTATCCAGCTGTATCTACTCAGTGCAACTTATAACATCCAAGTGAAAGACATAACACCAACATGTCAGAAAAAAATAGGATCACACCCCTCCTAAAAATAAATTGTAAACTCAATCAGGTGTAGCTAATCAACTTCTCAACGGCACACAAAACCCTCATCATTGTGAATCAAACAGTGCCACTTTGAGGAATAAAGGTGAATTGCACTTATTGAGTCATCAGATATTTACTTATTGTTGTGCAGGAAAAATACGACCCTATACACTTTTTACAAAAAAAAATAAATAAAAAATCAGAAAACAGACAATATTTTATAATGATTGAGGGGGAGGGTAGTCAATGAAGTCCCAAGATGCTAAAGACCCGAGGTATGCGTTTAACGGATAATAAACATTGAAAAATGTGGTAACGCTTTAGATTACAACCCGCAAAGAACTATGTAAGTATACTGAATTTACGGTGTACGTTTCTGTAATTATAGTGTACCTATAAAGAACATACGTGTAGGTATAAGGGAACAATGTGTTACGTTTGGGTAATAAGGGGGTAACAACCAGATATGCAACCTGCAAAGAACTGCGTAAGTAAACTGAAGTTACAGTGTAACTTTTTTGTAATTATAGTGTACCTATTCAGTGCCTCTGTCTAGGTATAAGGGAATAATATGCGAAGTTTGGGGAATAAAGGGGTAACAACCTGTAAAATTACAAATCATTTATACTGTAAGTATTTTGAAACTAAGAGGTGCTTATTCTAATATTACGTGGTATTTATGGCCTAAACAACAATCTTATGTTTGGGAATGATTTAGAAAGACGATATATACTTTTTATAATTTTATATTGGTATTTTATTATAGG
>NW_015546146.1:266-25303 GCF_001515605.1 Sinocyclocheilus anshuiensis | reverse complement strand
GCAAACACGGATAGACTCGTCTCATGCGCCATTCCAGCTGTTTCCAGTTCGTGTTCACCACATTCACTGCTGCAGGTTTAAAGGAACACACTCCAGACAGTTTCAAAGTTGTCCCTCATCTGCGCTTCGATTCGTTTTCTCCTATTTTCCACACATGTTTCTGTTTTAAGCACCGCAGTCACGGATTTCGTCGCACACAGAGCCGTTCACGTTTGAACTCACGTGACTTGCTGCATGCTCTCATTCACGTCCTCCACATTCATAACCCAGCAACATCGTGTTATTACTGATATCAACCCAAATCGGGTCACATCAAGCCAGCTTCCTAACCCAACAGTCTCAACCGAGCGTTTGGATTGAAACAATTACCAGCGTGTTTTATATGTGTAGGCTATAAAAAAGTACACAGTGTATGTTTTTGCTTAATCGCTTGCAAATATAAGAGGTCATACATACCCTGTAATATTAGAATAGGTACCCCTTAGTTTCAAAACACTTACAGTAGAAATAATTTGTAATTTTACAGATTATTACTCCTTTATTCTCCAAACTTCGCATATGGTTACCTTATACCTACATGGAGGTACTCAATAGGTACAGTGTAATTACAAAAAAGTTACGCTGTAAATTCTGTTTACTTACGCAGTACATTGCGGGTTGTAATCTAAAGCGTTACCAAAAATGTTTCAAAATTAAAATATTACACATTTAATCGGCGACATTCAATCGGTGACGAGATCCTGATTGGTCCTCTTGTGTGCATTCGAAGTGCTGATTGGCTCACAGATAGAACGTCATAGAACCAAGTTAGAGTGTGACTTTGTAAATATAACCTTTTTGTTTTGTAAGGCAATGTTTAAACGAGATCATTTCTGAAACGCAGTGAAAATAATTTCATAATCTTAGTATTTATGTATGTATGTATGTATGTATGTATGTATGTATTTATTTGTGGCACTAAAATGCTGTTGTACATTACAAAGAACTGGAATGATCGTGGAAGGAGAATTTTAAATTCTTATGAGAATTCATAATTAAATTGCAAAATATCAGCAAATTATTATTCTGAAGAACATTTTTTTCCCACTACAAAGAAGCTTTTGGATATGTAAAGTTTCCACGGATGTTAAAGTTTCATCATGAAACCAAGATTCAAAGAGTATAAAAAAAATACTTGGCCTCTAAATTGAACTGGAAATATCATGAAAGGAAAATTAATTGAAATGAGTCAAAGACGGCAAATAATTTAACTGTCTAAAATAGCTATTTAAAAATAATGAAAAAACATAAAATACTGTTCTCTCGTCATCCATCCACACCAACCATTTCACCTGAAAGTAAGAACCGACAGAAAATTTCAGAACATTGTCGTGAAAGCAACAGAAAACTGACAAGAAATTTGAACAAGATGCCAGCCATGGGAAATATGTGTGTGAGAGGGCTGGTAAACATCAATGGCTTTTCTCACATACTGGTCTAGGCAAGTGCTTGTGACAGTATGACAGCTAGGAATCCTCTGGGGATGTGCTTTCAGATTCACAGCAGGAAATTAATTATGGAGACGATGGAAACTACGAGCCTCTAATGGCCAAATGGCATTGGGAATGCAGTTATTTGCTGCTGCTGTCTATGCGAGTGTGTCTTATTGTAAGTATGTGTGCTAGTCTTTTAGTGTGATTTTGGGGTGACAACATCTGGCTCTCAGGCGTTTGGAAGGATGGAGGGGCGGCAGACGTTCATTCCAGCTGGAGATGTCTGACACCATCCGCCACTGGTGCAGTGGACCGAAGAGAGAGCAGTCTGAGAATCTCACCCCCCCGCCCCAGCTCCTTCCTGGCTGTAGATGAAACAGAATACTAATATAGACTGCATCATTTCAGGTTACACCCCATCCTGTGGGTACAGATGTGTCTTGCTGAAATGTCTGATGCCAAAAATATGTTTTTTGGAGACTGCTTGATGGTTTTCAATAGGTGGGAATAGAAAAAATTTGTCAGAATTGTCAGTAAAACAGTTGGCACAGGATGACTCTCTCCCAGTCCTAACAGTAATTGACAACCCGATCTCACTGGAAAACGTAATTTACAAGGTGACGATTTTGTATTCATTTGTATGATAAGATTTGAAGTGAAGTGACGTGTGGCCAAGTATGGTGACCCATACTCGGAATTTGTGCTCTGCATTTAACCCATCCAAGTGGACACACACACCGTGAAGACACACCCAGAGCAGTGGGCAGCCATATTGCTGCGGCGCCCGGGGAGCAGTGGGGGGGTTCGGTGCCTTGCTCTCACCTCAGTCGTGGTATTGAGTGTGAAAGAGAGCGCCAGTTATTCACTCCCCCCACCGACAATTCCTGCCGGACCTGAAACTCAAACCCACAACCTTTGGGTTACAAGTCCAACTCTCTAACCATTAGGCCACGGCTGCCCATTTGGACGAAAGCGTTAAATTTTTAGTAAAAAAAAACAAGCACGAAAGTCCACCTCTAACACTTTCCCTTAATACCGTAATTGAGGCGTATAAAAAGCAGATGAGAATGAATGAGATTCTCACAAATTAGCCACTAATTCTGCAAAATGAAGAGTTACGAAGTGCCATGAGATTGTGTTGGTAACAGACTAAAGTATGATCTACACTAGCAGCCCAAAGTTTGCCATTTCAAATCTAGGTCAAGGAGGTGAGTTAGGTTTGTTGTTTAAACTTGACATATTCATTCCGGCACAAACCTCTGCCAATAACAAACCCAACATTCTCCATTGCACTGATCCAAAACAATAGGTTGTGAAATAAAAGTAATTTGATTAAAAGCAACATATATTATACCAAGCAAACATTGTAGGAACATTGGGCTTCATTCACTAATAACTGCCTGTACACAAATGAATTTGTTCTTAACCAAGTTGTAATTCTAATGAACTTGGAGGATTCTAAATGAGCGGACACATGCACGAAGTTAGTCGTTTGCATAAAACACGCCCAAACCATATCCATATAAGGGCTTTCTACATAATCCACCCAAAATCAAACACAATAAACACCTTTACTAGCTGTACATATGTGTATCTGTGTTGTTATACAGAGAAATCTTGAGTTATAACGCAGCTTTTCTTACTCTTTCACTGTATATGAAATGTTTTAAGCTATAAATGTAATTGTTACGGGGCTGACAAGACGTGAGACATGCGGATCCATGTGCAACATTTTATTTAAAGCAGAAGAGGTCAGAAACACAGGCAGGGTCGAACAATGGCAAACAGGTATAGAGAAGACAAGGCAAGGGCAATCCGGTAAACAAGCGAGGGTCAGTCGATGGCAAACAGAATCCAACAGGGCGAGACTAGAGGGATAAATCCAGGTACACAGGCAAAGATCAAAAACCAAGAAAACAGACAGGGCAAGACTAGGCTAGGACTGGGAAGATAATGAGGGCTCTGTAAAGTAGCTATCACTGCTGGCGATAAGCGCATACAATACTCTGCAGTTAGAAAGGAGTGAGATTGAGTGTTAAATAGTCAGTGAGTGATATGAAACAGCTGTGTGCAATCAGTGCTGTGTGCAATCAGTGTAATGAATGATGGGATATGTAGTCCGGGATGATATGCAACAGTGTGTAGTGCGAGAGTCAATGAAATGGAAAGGGTGACCTCTGATGGCTAGCAGACAGAAGTTCATGGACCGGATACGTAACAGTAATATTCATATTTATTACATATAATTATAATAATTTTAAGATAAAAAATAATGTTCATCTTAACACAATTATAAAGCCACCCAGAGTATGTGCTTTATGCATAAATGTGATTTCAGTTGTATCCTGTACTTATTTATGTATTTATTTATTTCATGAATTTAGAATAAGTTTTAGTGTGATTGTTTCTGGTGAATCAGGATTTGTTTGTGAAAACACTCATCTGAGATTTCACACACATGTATAACCCAAAACTAACCTTGCCAGAACGTACACAGATTTCACACACAAAAGGAATCCAAAAATAACCTCAACAGAACATTTTTTTGGTCAACCTAAAGAGACAATACATGTTGCCAAAAGCACCGTGATAACGTTAATTTTGGCACACACACACACACACACACACACACACACACAGACACACACCCTTGTGCTTCGACACATCAAGCATGAAACAGGCTTTACAAAGATATCCCATCACCACCCTATGTGACTTGGACAGCAAAGACTGTCTCTACTAATACTTTACCGTCAGTTGCTTGTGATAAAAGGCATCTGGTGTAAACTGACCTGACTCTGTTGACATGAATTACATTAATGAGAAAAATCTTCTGACTACCACAAAAGCCAAAGAGATTTGCAGGGTTTTTGGAGACAAAGCAGTGTATGCAGGGTTTACAAAGCTCTTCCTGGAACACAGAATTCTGAGAAGCAAGAGGAATTCATTGTCCTTCATGTTCCTCCTCAAAATCCTTTGCAATGCTACACTCAGTTCCACAAATAGTGCAAATGTTGCTCGGCAACCCAAAGAAACAATGAGCCTTATTTTCTTATTTTGAAAGAAGTGCTAAAAAAAATCTTGAACTATTTAGCTCTTTATAATTCGCAATATGGAAAAATGCTGATATTTAACTGAATTTCATATTTAAAAAAACGGTCCACAAATCCACAGACAATACACTTTTTGTGTGGTTTCAAATCAAATTTACTCCACAAAAGCTTGTTTGTTTTACTGTTTAGTTCATTTTAATTTTGGGATCAGATGATTCAGTTTGGATTTTTCTCCTCTACAATTATACAGTTAATCTGCAGCTTTGACTTATTTAAGAGGATCCGTTTATGACTGTTCATTTTCATTGCGTTTCAAACACCTTAACTAACACACACACACACACACACAAATAAATCAGTATGATATATTCTTATTCCATGCAAAGTCCTGTTTTTGTTGTAAATTTAGCTTAACATGCTATTTAAAAAAAAAAAATAATAATAATAATAATAAATAAATACAAATAAAAACAGTAACACAAAGTCTAATGTGACTATGAAAACACACAGGAACCAATAAAAACAAACTGTGGGTCTTTTGTATACTCAAGACATTTTATTATAATTTATTTCTAATAAAATAAAATAAGAAATGTGTAGTGTGGCATTGGCCTGGCATGCATAATACAGTGTCTTTTAGTTGTTTTTGGTGGATCGATGTGAAAGGGGATCATTTTGACATTGTCATCTGTACACTACAACTAAAAAGTACATTGTTGTTGTGTAAACACCCTAAATGACTTGAGAACTTTGCTGTACATCAACAGAAAAAAAAAAGTTATAAGGTCTAACAAGTATTATTATTATTATTATTATTATTATTAGTAGTAGTAGTAGTAGTATTATTATTAATTAAATTAATTAATTAAATTTTTTTTTTAATGAAACATATGCATGGATCAACGTTAACAATGGGATTAATAACACATTTAGAAAATAGATGGGGTGAATTTTCACTTTTAATGTCAACTCTAAGTCCAAATAATTGTGGGGGTCACTAGATTAGGACAAGCGAACTCCATACTTCACCTTCAAATCCTAGAAATATCAATATTTTTTCCATGACTTATACCATTAAAGTTTAAATTCAAGTTTGGCTCAATTCACATTCACTATTTACTGTATTTTGATCAAAGTGCATCAGTACAGTTTTAGATTCAGGGTTGTGTGCTCAGGAGGGTTTGATCTCAATCAGTGCTGTAATATCATAGGATCTAACAGTAGGAGCCCGCTGCTGTCCTGAGAGTATATTGTATCTATACTCCCATCACAGCCATGAAAGAAATACTCATTGTGACCTTGATGAGATTCTTATCGGTAAGCCCTTTTATCAGGTCAAATCTGCTGCAGTGTGAATCTTCAGCGCAGGGATCATTCACCATATTCTTGCCTCAACAAAATAAAAAAATGAGGTTACTGTTGCTAATATCAGCATATCAGGGAATGGGCATGAGCTAAGGTTAGAGTAAAACATGGATGTTTCACAACCATAAATACATTTTTTAAATACATTTTAAAAAATCCCAAGTATATCAGGGCATTTTGCATGATAATGTAAGGCCATCTGGCTGCCAATAGAATCTACAACAGAAGTTGTGTATTGCATCAGAGAAACTGGTGTGTGTGTGTGTGTGTGTGTGTGTGTGTGTCAGTACTGATAGACAACTCAATAACTCTGTCTGACAACCTATAAATGGCCTATCCACCCCCATCCAAACTTGCTCTAATATCAAACGTCAATCGACTGTCAAAACAAATTGATAACATTATTCATTGCTTTTATTAAAGCTGTGCAGTTTTTTTATTTAAATTTTTTTGTAGTTGATTGAAATAAGTGTCTTGAGCAATCACACTTTTCTCAGTGACCACTTTAGGCTCTGTGAAGTGTGGAAGAAAAAAAAAAACTGGCCATGGCTCATGTGCGACGTGAGTGTGGAGGTGGGACTATCTTTTTGGCCAACCTACTGCAGATTTGTGCAATACAATTTGGTGCCACTAGTGGTGTAGGAAATTGCCTGAGACAGGTTTTATTTATTACTTTTGTTCTTATTGTTTACTATTGTGCATTTTGTTGTCTAGAGACAGACATCCTAAATGTTTCACCACAGTTCTAGATATGTTCTGCTCTCAGCCTGCAACATGAAGAATGACAATAAACTCCACTTGGTTTGACTTGAAAATGGAGAAAATGACAGCAGTTTGTTTGCTTAGAAGGCACGTCTTGACAGATCTGGTGTAAACTAATGGTGGTTCCATTGGAATCACTCAAATGACAAAACGATAAGGTGTAGACTATTAAAAGCCAAAAATGACTGAGTTACGTCAGACAGGACTGTGTGTGTTGTGACACTGAAGGAGCAGTTCCATCATACCACATACATCTCTACCTGTCACTCCACTGTGTTCTAACAACTTCACAAAAAATCAATCTAAAACCCAGAAATGTCTCCCTTGAATGTAATAGAAAAAAATAGAACACTCCCTAAATCAAAATTATTTGAAAATCAAAAAAATGCACCAACTAAGCTGTGACAACAAGCAGTTGCAAGTAGTATCAAAGGTTGGTCAATTTTAACATGACAACTGAAATGTGGTTCACTTGAGAATGACAGGAAATACAGATGTTGTTGAAACTGCACAAATACTATAGCCATAATCATGCAAACATATTGAGTACACTTGGAGATACTGCATAAAGTCACTATTTCTAGTAATATTTACTTTATATGTAACAAAGTCACAATTACAAGATACAGTTACAATTGTAAGATATAAATTTACATGAGATAACGTCTCCAGGTTACGTATGTAACCATGGTTCCCCGAGGGAACGAGACGTTGTGTCGAGAAACGCTTTGGGAACGCACCTGTGTGACCACGTTCTGAAGCACATGTAAAATCCGTCCAATGGAGCAGCAAGACGTCACGAGCGGGGTGACGTGAGCAACCAGGAAGTATAAAAGCGCATCCGGCAGAGCACAAGTTAGCTTCGATGAAGTAGCGCCTGCAGGGATGCAGGGAGTATGGCAAAGAGATGCAGCGTCTCGTTCCCTCGGGGAACCATGGTTACATACGTAACCTGGAGACGTTCCCCTTCAGGAACTCGAGCTGCGTTGAGAAACGCTTTGGGAACTTCCGCCTGGCCAAACTCCCTCCAAAGGAGCTCCACCACCTCGGGCTGGAGTTTCCATCCCCCGGGCCTCAGCCCCTGCCTCGACAGGATGTCTGCCCCCTGATTGAGATACCCAGAGATGTAGACTGCTCTTAGTGAGAGGAGCTTCCCCTGAGCCCACAGAAGGATCTGGCGCGCCAGCTTGTACAAGGGGCGCGAACCCCTGCCAATTGATGTAGGAGACCACCGATGTGTTGTCTGTGCAGCTCGAAACTCGTCCAGCATTTCCAGGCAGTTGATGTGCCAAAAGAGATGATGGCCTTCCCACAGCCCCTGGGCAGAGTGGCCACTCCTGACCGCTCCCCAGCCCGTGAGAGAGGCATCCGTCGTTAGCGTTACGCGACGATAAGGAGCCCCTAACATCGGGCCTTGAACCAGGAACCAACATTTCTTCCACATGTACAAGGCACTGGATTTGAGATACTCTCTGCTTGATAGTGAGCATCTTGAACTGAAGCCGTTTGATAGCACTGTTCAGAAGACGGAGATCTAAGATCGGACGCAACCCCCCATCCTTCTTCGGAACGATGAAGTAACGGCTGTAGAACCTGGATGCTCGTTCTATGGCCCCCTTCCTCAAGAGAGTATCTACTTCTTGTTCCATTACCAGAGCCTGCTCGGGGCCAACTAGTGTGGGAATGACCCCGTTGAAACGAGGCGGACGAGAACCGGCAGGGAACAACCGACCTGACTGATGTAGCACCCTCACTTGAGGGGAGGTACTCTCCCGTGCCGTACCGTCGCCGGGCGGCAGCTGGGATTTTCGCTCGTCGAAGCTCACTGAGCCCTGAAGCACAGAGGGTGGCAGGGGTATAAGTGCATCTCCGTGAGTGCACTGAGGAGGATCAGGCACCGTATACTGAGGTGTTATCCTTTCCTCCCCAGGTGGGGCTGCCCTCAGGGACCTGACAATGGTGGCATCAGGACCGCTTAGTCGAGGTCCTCTTAGACAAGATAACGGTCCGCAGATCTGTTTTCGGTCTAGAAGACCCCAACTGAGAGCGTCGCCCCGACCCCGATCTTTCTGTGGAGGGGTGCGGGTTGCAACGCTCTGTTTTTGAGACTGGCGGTATGAGGAGCTTTACGGCTGGGGCTGCTCCCGCTCAGCAGCCCCATGGGCCTGGGATCGACGAGGGAAGAAACGTTGGAACGCCGCCGCTTGCTTCCTCGCCTCCTGAAACCTACAGTGTTCTCTGCGTCGCCGAAAAGGCCAGAGGGCAAGAGCGGGGCGTCTAGGAGGAAGAATCTGTCCTTATCTTGCATTTCGGACAGATTCAACCACAGATGCCGTTCCGTGTCCACCATTGCTGACATTGAATTGCCAATAGCTCTGGCCGTTTATTTGGTGGCACGGAGGGACAAATCTGTGGCCCGACGCAGTTCGGCTACTACGTCAGATTCCTCCTCCTCCCTGTCCTCCAGGTCCCTGAGCAGGTCAGCCTGGTATGCTTGTAACACCGCCATTGTGTGCAAACATGCGCCAGCCTGACCTGTCGCCGTGTAAGCTTTCCCAACCAGACTCAATGTCAGCCTAACGGGCCTGGTGGGAAGCTTCGGGGCCTTCAGGGACAATGCTGAGGATGGACCCGAGTCCTATCAAAACCTGAATGAATTAATAATAATTAATTCCCTTACAAATTTAAGTAGTCAAGTTATCTACATGAGGATGGGGAGAGATAGCTCGCAAGCGTCTGCTCCACCACTGGCATCGCCCCATATCCCTTATCATTCAGCCCCGCGATGTTGGAATAATTCGAGACTGTGGGGCTGTAAATATGGGATGAGTACGGTTTCTCCCACGATCTTGACACCTCAGCATGGAGATCGGGGAAAAACAGAAGGCCCCGTTGTGAAGGCTGTGATCTGGATCTCAGGAAACGTTCATCTAATTTACTCTTAGGACGAGCGTCATGTTTCTCGGCTGGCCAATCGATATTTAATTTGGCTACAGCACGAGTCACATTCTCCACGAGCTCCTCATACGCAATGGACTACAGTCTCCTCTGTCTCGACACTCATCATATCCACCTCCTCGGAGGAAGATAGATGAAGTGTCTGGCTCTCTCTCCGGGGGGAAGAAACCGCAGCGCGGGCTTCCGATCCCTGAGTGGGAGCCGTGGATCTAGCAGGTGAGGACCAAGAAAAGGACGAGCCCGTCTCAGATCCCTCTGCTAAATCCACCTGCGATCCCCACGACAACAGTGTACGCTGTGCCTTGGCAACAGCGGGACCGCTGCCAGCGGGATCGCGAGCCTGGCCGCTCTCATCAAACACGGCCAGGCGAGAGCGGAGCACATGCAGCGAGAGCCACTCGCAGTCATGACAATCAGCCCCCTCGAGAGCTGACCGTGCATGCAACGCTCCTAAACAAACAACACACAGATCGTGTGTATCCCCCACTGCCAGATATCGTGGGCAGGGAGGAACACAATGTCTGTAATGCCGTTCGCTCGCCATCGATTTCGACTTTGACTTTGACATATTGAATGCTTGTGGACTGACAGACAACAGTAAATAGGACTGACACATACACAGAGCACTACTGAAGAGCAGAAGCTAACTTGCGCTCTGCCGGATGCGCTTTCATACTTCCTGTCTCGTGACGTCTCGCTGCTCCACTGGACTGATTTTACACGTGCTTCAGAACGCGGTCACGCAGGGGCGTTCCCAAAGCGTTTCTCGATGCAGCTCGAATTCCTGAAGGGGAACAATAAATACAATTCCAATTACAAGAAACGAACATGCAACTACGAAAAATAAAGTTGCAATATGAGATATAAAATTTAGACAAATTAACGTTGAGATATAAATTCAAAGTTACAAGAAACACAATTACTAAACTAACGTAGCAAGAAATTACAAAAAAATACAATTTGTTGATAAAGTCACATTGAGATATAAAATAGCAATTATGAGGAACAGTTGCACATTGAGATATATAATCACATTGTGACAGTATTGTTGTGAGATATAAAAAAAACAATTATGTGAAATACAGTTGCAATTTAAATTACTAATGTTGCAATTTAAGATGTAAAGTCAAATTTATAAGAAATCAACTCAAAATGATGATATATAAATTACTTGTGTGAAATATATAAGTCAGTCAGAATTGGATGTAAAACTGCACAATATGAGCGTAATAAATGTCCACTGATGGCAAGTTGAAAGAACCTAGGGCAGTTTTAATCAATCCAAAAGTGATCAGATAAACAATTAACAAGACTTGACTTGGCTAGGCAAAATAGTGGATAGTGGAACACAAAACAGTGGATTACACAAACAAAGCTAGACAATGGGCAATGAAACATGAGGGCTATGTGTGTGTGTGTGTGTGTGTGCGTGTGAAACAAAATGGGTCACAAGACACACCATATCCCTTCTCATTCAGCCCCACGATGTTGGAATAATTCGAGACTGTGGGGCTGTAAATACGGGATGAGTACGGTTTCTCGCATGATCTTGACACCTCAGCATGGAGATCGGGGAAAAATGGAAGGCCCCGCCGTGAAGGCTGTGATCTGGATCTCAGGAAACGTTCATCTAATTTACTCTTAGGACGAGCGTCATGTTTCTCGGCTGGCCAATCGATATTTAATTTGGCTACAGCACGAGTCACATTCTCCACGAGCTCCTCATACGCAATGGACTACAGTCTCCTCTGTCTCGACACTCATCATATCCACCTCCTCGGAGGAAGATAGATGAAGTGTCTGGCTCTCTCTCCGGGGGGAAGAAACCGCAGCGCGGGCTTCCGATCCCTGAGTGGGAGCCGTGGATCTAGCAGGTGAGGACCAAGAAAAGGACGAGCCCGTCTCAGATCCCTCTGCTAAATCCACCTGCGATCCCCACGACAACAGTGTACGCTGTGCCTTGGCAACAGCGGGACCGCTGCCAGCGGGATCGCGAGCCTGGCCGCTCTCATCAAACACGGCCAGGCGAGAGCGGAGCACATGCAGCGAGAGCAACTCGCAGTCATGACAATCAGCCCCCTCGAGAGCTGACCGTGCATGCAACGCTCCTAAACAAACAACACACAGATCGTGTGTATCCCCCACTGCCAGATATCGTGGGCAGGGAGGAACACAATGTCTGTAATGCCGTTCGCTCGCCATCGATTTCGACTTTGACTTTGACATATTGAATGCTTGTGGACTGACAGACAACAGTAAATAGGACTGACACATACACAGAGCACTACTGAAGAGCATTGCGCTCTGTGCGCTCTGCCGGATGCGCTTTCATACTTCCTGTCTCGTGACGTCTCGCTGCTCCACTGGACACGTGCTTCACGTGCTTCAGAACGCGGTCACGCAGGGGCGTTCCCAAAGCGTTTCTCGATGCAGCTCGAATTCCTGAAGGGGAACAATAAATACAATTCCAATTACAAGAAACGAACATGCAACTACGAAAAATAAAGTTGCAATATGAGATATAAAATTTAGACAAATTAACGTTGAGATATAAATTCAAAGTTACAAGAAACACAATTACTAAACTAACGTAGCAAGAAATTACAAAAAAATACAATTTGTTGATAAAGTCACATTGAGATATAAAATAGCAATTATGAGGAACAGTTGCACATTGAGATATATAATCACATTGTGACAGTATTGTTGTGAGATATAAAAAAAACAATTATGTGAAATACAGTTGCAATTTAAATTACTAATGTTGCAATTTAAGATGTAAAGTCAAATTTATAAGAAATCAACTCAAAATGATGAGATATAAATTACTTGTGTGAAATATATAAGTCAGTCAGAATTGGATGTAAAACTGCACAATATGAGCGTAATAAATGTCCACTGATGGCAAGTTGAAAGAACCTAGGGCAGTTTTAATCAATCCAAAAGTGATCAGATAAACAATTAACAAGACTTGACTTGGCTAGGCAAAATAGTGGATAGTGGAACACAAAACAGTGGATTACACAAACAAAGCTAGACAATGGGCAATGAAACATGAGGGCTATGTGTGTGTGTGTGTGTGTGTGCGTGTGAAACAAAATGGGTCACAAGACACAATCCAACCAATGGGAAACAAGACACATGATGACTAAAACAACCAATCACAGCATGACGTGTGTGTTCGGCGTGTTCGACTTTTGCTGCACAGACTGATCGGAGAGATTTGCTGCTTGTAGTCAGGGCGGAATTGAAAGCGGAGACTTGAAGTGGGACACTTTCAGCTCCTGGTAGAGATGCTCACGCAGTGTTTGCATACTCTATCACAGATGAAGTGAATAAAATGCAATATTTGTCAAATACACAGACATTTCAGAAATGTTTTCATGAGCAACAGAAACACTTTTTATATACTGCTTAATACAGCACCATCTGTTCAAGAATCAAGTTCAACATAAACATATACTATTTAAATACCAATAAAGTGGGTCTACTGTTATCAGTGTTTGTGTGACTCAAAAACATTGCGACCACAGATTTTTACTACTTTGATGCCATATATCACAGTAACGTGGGGTCAGTACTGTCTCAAGTTGGACAACATTTTTAACTGGCATGCACTGTTTCAAGTCAGCTGCCGATCGGTCTGTGCAGTGCCACATGAAGTCAAACACACCTATTAATTAAGGGAGCACATGGCAAGAACACATGAGGGAACAGGGAATCACATCACAAGGCAGGAACCAAGAGACATGAAAAGATGGACATATACCATCATTGCAATGAGATACATAGTCACAATGATAAAGCGGATAAAAATTACTAGACTGGCTTGGACTTCACGTGAATTGCTGCATATGCATTGTTTTTATTATTGATTAAAACACTAATTAAGTTTAGAAAGCATTTCATTATACATCTTCAAGGAATACAGAAATAAATAAAAATCTCTTCTGACAACAAGGATACTGTGAAGAATGTACTTTGAAAAAGTTTGTGAAGAGCTTTGTCCTTTTCCTTCAAGATGTATATAAATGATTTTTTTTTTCCAGATAAAAAACATCCACAGCATCTATAGCCACAGGAAGCCCTCACAATGTTCCTGCAGACCACAGGCAAACCGAAATACCACTGCTGTCATCCACAAACATCACCTCTCACAGTCTGATGAATCTAATTGATCAGGGGTGCGTTTCCCAAAAGCATCGTTAGCTAACTATGGTGGTTCGTTCCATTGAACTCTATTGGTAACGACGGAACTTGCGACCATAGTTGCTTTTGGGAAACGCACCCCAGAGCGGTTCACTTTGAGCAGGAATGTTAAGTAGTCACCGGCACGGACTGCAATTCACCATTTTAAAGCCGCATTCATCATACTGCATCAGCTAAAATTATGTCCTAAGACTAAGAACGACCATTTTTCATGTTCTCTCTAATCATTTAATTGACGTCTTTGAATTTATTAACTTTAGGGAATGGTTTTTAAAGAATTTGAGAACTTATGATGTTTACGGTTTAGTTTCTGAAGACAGGATGATTGATGTGGATATAAACATTTGTCATCAAGACACATATTGCTACTGCTGAAAGATTAATGTAAGAGAGTGATATGTCGATATGACATTCTGCAAAATGCCACATCCCTTGACTGCACAGAGCTTGGAATTGTTTGAGATCTTGTTCTTGGGAAAAGCTGGTCATGATGTCAACAGAAACAAAAAGATGCACATGCCTGCATTATCTGTGGAGTACTGGTTTGAAGACTTGATTAAATTCAAACTGATTAAGGCTTGTAGCTCTTTAATTAACAAGCATTTGGATTGCTTTCATCTTCACCACTTTAAAAAGTAATCAAGCAAAGTACATGGCGTGTTAAGGCACTAATATTTCAGGCGTTTGATTGAAATGGCAATTATACTTTTGGTAATATTAATATTGTATAATATATATATAAAAATCTCATACATTAATACTGCATCTACTCTCAGATTTCATCATGAATATTATGACACATTGTAATGGTGGCGTCACCCAGATGTACAAATTTAACCACAATTAACTTATTAACTTTTTTTGTTCGGGTGCCAGACAGAAATAACTGTTACATTTGAATTTTTCTCAGATAGCTCTAAAGCCACCTGCTGCATACAGTAACACAGTAAAAAGAATTAAATAAAACATAACTAATAATCTAAAAAAATTAATTTAATAACTATGAAAAAGTTCGGAGATCACTCCCTCAAAACAAACATCAATCACGTGAGCTCAAATAACAAAGAAAGTGAGAGAAAAAAAACCTTAGAATGCAAAGATAAAACAATATATCAATCATTTCAGAGTAATTTGTGTCTGTTAAGTAAATCAAGCAAGCAGAGTTATTTTCAATCACAAAACGTTAATGCAAAAGTCAATGCAGATCATTGGTTATAAATCCCTAAATTTTTTCCACAACAGCAGATTCACGACTATGACCTGGTCTGAGCAGATCACGGGTTTACTAGTGAGTGCTTTGGGAATGACGAGGCGTCTAACTGATGAGAATGCATCTGTATCCACTGTGCCAACACGCTTAAACCTGGGTAGGCTTGGGTGAAGCCTGTACATGCAGCTACAAAATGCTATTTCTCCCTGGAGCACGTCCAGAAGCAACAGGCTGGAAACACATGTCATATGTCACTTGTCAATCCACACATCATCCCATTAGCTGTCTTCCTTGCAGGTGATCTGCCTCAGGAACAACTCCTCCTAGGGGCGCCATTCTCACCCTTTTATTCACTGCTCTCATTATTAACACGACTTTTTTTTTTTTACGACGTTGATGAAAACGAAAGTAAACTGGAGTGCCGCCTACTCTTCTACAACATATGTGCGAGATTCCCAGCATGCATCACATATGATGACATCATATACATTTTTTTTTGAGGTGTACACTTTTTTTACACTGGTTTCTTGTGTTTGTCGAGTCTTTGAATTATGGGTCATGTTGTGTTAACTGCACCTCAATCTTTCGTACCCTTGCTGTACCCAATTACAAGTACAATACACAACTATTTTCACACTGTGACATCCGTTTCTCATTTCTTATGCATCATCATTACTGTGAGAAAAATATAATAATGCACTTGACTTTACACAAAAATCTATTTTCATACCATGCATTTTGTGACTTTTTCTTGGTGATACTTCAGTTGACCTGAAAAAAGGTAAAAATATTTCAAATAATTGAAATATCAAAATAACTAAAATATATATATTTTTCAAATATATATAAATAAACCTATTGACCTTAACACACAAGGTGTGTTCCATCACATGACGTGGAGAAGGAACTTTACCTACCAGTCATTGCACATCACTACAGTACTCAAGTAGTTAGAAATGAACACTGATAAACATAGTTGTTCACGGCTATAGAGTGATGTGAAAGTTGACCTGACAGTTACAGTGCAACTATCACAATTACAGTTAAAGGAATAGTTCACGCAAAAATGAAAATTTGCTTGAAAATCTATGTAGATATGGATGTAGATGTAGATGTGTTTGTTTCTTCATCAGAACAGATTTGGAGAAATTCAGCATGACATCACTTGCTCACCGATGGATCCTCTGCAGTGAATGGGTGCCGTCAGAATGAGAGCCTAAACAGCTGATAAAAACACATTAATCCACAAGTAATCCACACGACTCCAGTCCATCAATCAATGTCCTGAGACGCAAAAAACTGCATGTTTGCAAGAAACCAACCCATCATTAAGGCATTTTAAATTAAACCACCAGTCGATAAAGCATACATACACTTCCTCTAGTGAAAAAGTCCATCCCATGTTTTCCTCTCACATCAAAATCCACTGATATATTTGCTTAGAACTGTTTTGGATTGTTTTCGCTTGTAAAGGGTGCTTGATCTATGCATATTTCTCTCCTGATTCAGACGAGATGACTTTTTTCACTGGAGAAAACGGTAACACTTTAGATTACAACCCGCAAAGAGCTATGTAAGTATACTGAATTTACGGTGTACGTTTCTGTAATTATAGTGTACCTATAAAGAACATACGTGTAGGTATAAGGGAACAATGTGTTACGTTTGGGTAATAAGGGGGTAACAACCAGATATGCAACCTGCAAAGAACTGCATAAGTAAACTGAAGTTACAGTGTAACTTTTTTGTAATTATAGTGTACCTATTCAGTACCTCCGTGTAGGTATAAGGGAATAATATGCGAAGTTTGGGGAATAAAGGGGTAACAACCTGTAAAATTACAAATCATTTATACTGTAAGTATTTTGAAACTAAGAGGTGCTTATTCTAATATTACGTGGTATGTATGGCCTAAACAACAATCTTATGTTTGGGACTGATTTAGAAAGACGATATATACTTTTTATAATTTTATATCGGTATTTTATTATAGGCGTATAGGTATTTTTTAACCATGCTCCATGTTACAGGGTAAATACAACATTTGCGGGCCGTAAATTAAAGTGGTGCTTGTTCCCCCTTGTTCCATGTTACAGGGTAAATACAACATTTGCGGGCTGTAAATTCAAGTGGTGATTGTTCCCTCCTTGTTCCATTTAGTTACAGGGTAAATACAACATTTGCGGGCTGTAAATTAAAGTGGTGCTTTGTTCCCCCCTTGTTCCATGTAGTTACAGGGTAAGTGGCTACAACACATTGCTCTGAAACGATTGTTTATATATTAGGTCATACATACATACATTATATATCAGGTAATGTATCAATCTCAATGTTGTGAGAACATTCTCGGACAAAACCCTCCAGTTTTAAAAGAACACATTCCAGTCAGTTTCAAAAATCTCTCTCCTCTTCGTGTCGATAAGTGTTCTTGTATTTTCTACACATATTCCTGTCATGAGAATCTATCACACAGATAGACTCGTCTCATGCGCCATTCCAGCTGTTTCCAGTTCGCGCTCACCACATTCACTGCTGCAGTTTTAAAGGAACACACTCCAGACATTTTCAAAGTTGTCCCTCGTCTGTGCTTCGATTAGTTTTCTATTATTTTCCACACATGTTCCCGTCTTATTAAGCACCGCAGTCACGAATTTTGTCGCACACAGAACCGTTCACGTTTGAACTCACGTGACTTGCTGCATGCTCTCATTCACTTCCTCCACATTCATAACCCAGCAACGTCGGGTTACTTATTACTGATATCAACCCAAATTGGGTCAAATCAAGCCAGCTTCCTAACCCAACAGTCTCAACCGAGCGTTTGGATTGAAACAATTACCAGCGTGTTTTATATGTGTAGGCTATAAAAAAGTGCACAGTGTATGTTTCTGCTAAATCGCTTGCAAATATAAGATTGTTGTTAGGGCATACATACCACGTAATATTAGAATAGGTACCCCTTAGTTTCAAAACTGACTTAATGACTAATTGATTAACTAGTAATGACTAGTTAAACTATTATGGCCAAACCATCACGCCAATAAACACAGTAGTAAACACTGAAAGTCAAGATTAAACTGTTTATTATAGCGAACTGACAGGATTTTACTGTCTTTGATTGTACCGTTTTCATCCACGTCCTCAAGCACCATTTTGACTAACATATTTCAGTTTAGGCTATAAAAAAGTACACAGTGTATGTTTTTGCTTAATCGCTTGCAAATATAAGAGGTCATACATACCTGTAATATTAGAATAGGTACCCCTTAGTTTCAAAATACTTACAGTAGAAATAATTTGTAATTTTACAGATTATTACTCCTTTATTCTCCAAACTTCGCATATTGTTACCTTATACCTACACGGAGGTACTGAATAGGTACACTGTAATTACAAAAAAGTTACGCTGTAAATTCTGTTTACTTACGCAGTACATTGCGGGTTGTAATCTAAAGCGTTACCGAGAAAACAATATTATGGATAGATGACTTGTATTTTAGCCAGAAGCAATGGTTTGAATTTAAAAACATCTTAATGGTGAATTTGTTAATTACAACACACGGCTTTTCACTTCACAAGATATTAATCGATGGGCTGAAGTCGTGTGGATTACTTGTGGATTATTGTGAAATTTTTACCAGCTGTTTGTACTCTCATTCTGACGGCACCCATTCACTGCAGATGATCCACTGGTGAGCAAGTGATGTAATGATAAATTTATCCAAATCTGTTCAGATGAAGAAATTAGATTTTCTTATTAAACATCGTAACATATATATTTATTAGTCCGATTAGAACTTTCAAATATGACATTAATTAAAGGGGACCTATTATGCCCCTTTTTTACCAGATGTAATATAAGTATCAGGTGTCCCCAGAATGTGCCTGTGAAGTTTCAGCTCAAAATACCCCACAGATAATTTATTATCATTTTGAAAATGCCTATTTTGAGTGGAAGCAGAAACACTGTTTTCATGCATGCATCTTTAAATGCAAATGAGCTGCTGTTCCCCGCCCCCTTTGCCAGACTATAGGGCTGTGCCTTTACAGCTCGCACTCTGCCAAATCAAAACATCTGATTGCTTTTGATTATAATGTCTATCACGCTGAAATCATGTGTTTTAAAGCCATATCAGTTTAAACTTCTGATATGTTTCTGGGGGTGTGCCTTTACAGCTTGTTCCTCAGATACTGAAAAAACATCTGTTTGGTTTCGATTATCATATCTATTGCACTGAAATCATGCGTTTCATATCAGTTTAAACTTCTGATGTAGGGGTTTCTGAGCGCACACATCTGAAGCACACGCACAGAAAGCGGCTGTCACACGCCCCCCACACACAACAGTGTAGATGTGCATACGAATGTAAGATATTCATAATGAGTACATGACGCCCCTGACACTACAATACAAAATTATCTGTCAGATAAATGAAACATGATGAAACATTGATTTGACTTGGAAAACAAATGCTGCGCTGACAATCAGCTCGCTGCAAAATTGTCTTGAGCTAACAATTCTACAGTCTTGAATTGCTTTTTATTTGTGGGCGAGTTCTTCAACTACAGAATGCATCTGTCTCAATTAATAAACCGTACTGCCAAGGGGCTGCAAGCAAACTCATGTGTTTAAGTGTGAGTGTGCGCGTCCGCACAGCTCATGTCTGCCAGCTCACATTAGTGAAGCACCATCCTTATCTAGCCCAGCTATAAACAGGGCTCTCTCAACAAGAAACTAATAAACCTTGCACTGCTATTTCGCTCTTGTTCCCATCAAATCTATCTACTATGTCCCTATTTAGGTATTAATTTGTATATATTTTGTTATATAAATATCTGAACATTCAAAACACCAAAAGAAAGAAAAGTGTATCTGCTGGTAAACAAAAACATTTTATTCTAGTTTCATGCATTCCTTTTTTAAACACTTGAAAGTGGGTAAGTTTCATAAATAAAAAAAATTTCTTCACTTGTGTTTTTTGGAAATTATGTACAGAAAATGTGTACTAGCGCCCCCTACAGCATAACAATGAAAACACGTTTTTTAGGAACACAAGTATAGCTCAAATATACTTAGACTTTTTCTAAGTAGGCTATAAGTCAAGTATACTTGAATGTCATTTTAAGTATATTTCTGTGAAGTACATAAAGCCCATTTTTGAGAAGTACATAAAAAGTTGACTAAAAGTATACTTTCCTATTTTTTAGTTTAAAAGAAGTATACTAATAGCACACTTGAATAAACTTATTTTTCGTAAGGGTAGACATCAAGGGTGCTTATTGCACCCTATTTTATTGTCAGGTCAGAGACTCTAAGAGTGAATAAGAGCTATTATACTGAGCGCATGAACAGAACTGATCTGATACGACCTATAATTTCAAGCAAAAGTAGACAATTAGGGCACATAATCAGTATTGTTTCCTACCTCTCAACTCCAAAAAAGCCATTGTGTGGAACAGAAGTCGGCCCCCAAGGCCCTAAAGCCAAGAGTGTGTAAAATCAATTGGGCGGCACTGCACTCATCCTCTCCCATTTCGAAAGTCCTGCAGCTCCAATTAATTTCTTAATGAGAGTTTTAAGAGTAATCGCTCCAGATTGATCCAGAATGGAGGTCAGTGCTGAGTGCTGGTGGGAACTGAGACTGCCTCCCTCTTTTAATCTATCGTTAAACACATTTCAGTCACCAAGCAGAGAGAGAGATGAACCGAAATGGAATCAATTTTTTTACTGAGCTCCTGAATTATTATCCTAATGAGAGAGCATTGCAAAATTGTAATCCAATATTGGAACAAGAGAACCTGCAAAAACCTGTAAATAAAAATAAAAGTACTTCAAGTTATTAGAGCCACATTCATATGGCAAATCTTGCTGCCATTTACACCTACCCTTAACATACATTATGTAGCCTATCTGGATACTCATTATCCGGGTTGCTTTGAAATTTGAAAAAAAAAAAAACTTAACCCACTAACACTCTGTATTCTATTTCTATCCTATCTACTTGTTTGCTTTTATTTATTATAAAAAATGCATAAGTAATAAAAAAAATAAAATAAAAAAATAGATAGAAATATTGACCCTCTAACACTAGCGTTCTCTATTCTTTTTCTATTCTATCTACTTATTTTCTTTTTATTTATTATAAAAAAGAATGATAACTTGACACTCTAACACTAGCACTGTCTGTTCTATTTCTATTATACCTATTTTGTTTTACTTTACCCCCTAACACTAGCACTCTATATTCTGTTTTTGTTCTACCTACTTTATTTATTATAAAAAATAATAATTACTCTAACGATCTCTATTCTATCTGAATATTATTATATTTTTTATTTATTAAAAAAAAAAAAAAAAAACCTGCTACGTTAGACTAACTGGGACTTGTCACATCACTTATTATTGCTCTTTTGTTGGTTTGATTGCTTCTATTGTCCTCATTTGTAAGTCATTGTGGATAAAAGTGTCTGCTAAATGATTACATGTGAAGTGTAAATTTTGATCAGATAAAGATCTGATTGCGCTTGCCCATGAAAAAAAAAAAACGTAATTTTGAATGATAAAAAAGTATCGTCTTTTGTGTTTTCCTACTGTAGAAAAAAAAAAAAATCTCACAGTAAAGGGTGCTAATAGGTCAGTGACAAATAAGAATCTTTAAAATAAAGAAAAGAGAAAATCTTTTAAAAATCTAGTTTTAAACATTTTTAAGTTCATAGAAATGTATTCTTTGTATTTACGTTATTATTATGGCTAGAAAATTCAAATTTAATGACTCAAAAAAATTCATGTAGTGCAACCATCAAGTAAAGGGTTTCTGCAGACTTTATGAAGGTACATGTAAGACTAAGTAGCACAGCACTCATCCTCTCCCATTTCTAAATTCCTGCAGCTCCAATTAATTTCTTAGCAGGAGTTTTAAGGGTAATCGCTCCAGATTGATCCAGAATGGAGGTCAGTGCTGAGTGCTGGTGGGAATTGAGACTGCCTCCCTCTTTTAATCTATCGTTAAACACATTTCAGTTGCCAAGTAGAGCGAGAGATGAACTGGAATAGAATCCATTTTTTCTGAGCTCCTGAATTATTATCCTAATGAGAGAGCATTTTAACACGGTAATCGATGCATGGCTTCTGTTAACAGGGAATGCATTAACTGATCAAATGTATAACTTGAACACAAAATATGTACATCTTTGGATCAAAATGTCTACCAAATCTGGAATTGTAAATAATATATAGTATGACTGTTACGATACCCGGCATTGTTATTTTTGTGGGTGTTGTTTTGTGTACTGGTGCATGTGTGCAGGTATTGGCTGTTCATCAAGGAACGTGATTGGCGGATCCTGAAGCAGATGACTTTAAAAAGGGCGGCGCTACCAACCCAGGGGAGCTCACTTTGGCGTTTGCTTCCGTGGCGTGAGGAGCTCCGGATTCCGTCTCCGTCAACAGATCACCAACCGCGTTGTGGTTGCTGTTCATGGTTCTTCCTACATGTGATTTATTCTGTATATTCTGAGAAAGTTCTGGGAGCGTAGGAGGAGTCTGCCATTTACTTTGACCTAATTTTGCGATGTGTTTTTGTTTAGGGAGTTAGGGAAGTTCATTTGTACTTTTCTTTTCTTTATAATTAGGCCATCTAAATCTTCTCTTTATTTTATTAGTGGTTTTGTTTATTATTTTGGCCTTGGGCCTCTCCGAAGCTAAAGCTCCTTTCATTAATTTCACTCTTATTTAATAAATTATTTAAAACTGTTATTTGTCTTTGGTGATCTGTTGGCTGTGGTCGGAATCCCGTTACCATCATTCTTTCGTCTCGCACCCTAGTAAAAATGGGCCGTATGTATTTTTCTCTTTGTTGTGCTGGTGAGTAAGTTTGGTTGGCAGTTTTTCTTGTGTGGAGGGGAAGGGAATATTAGAATGGATTTTAGTATTGAGGCATTTCGGCAAAAGCCTTCGTTTGAAGCATTAGAATTGTGTCATAAATAAGATTTGTTTTTGGTTGCTAATTATGATATTTCTGTAGTAAAAGCAGCTCGTAAGGAAGAAGTGCGGGATGTAATATACACTGAGTTGATTAAACAGGGGGTGTTGATAGCAGCGCAAAATCCTGAAAGAGCGGGTAAGGAGACTGAAGAAAGTTCAAGTGATGAAGAACAGGTACCCAGTAGTGATCCGGTGCTTCGCTCGCTTAGTGGGTTAGGGACGGAAGATTTAAAACTCGCTGTTAAATTAAAGCAACTCGATTTGGAAATTAAGCGTCAAGAGTATACTACACAACTTCTACGTTTTAGACAATGTGAGTTGGAGACGCAGGCTGGTCGCAAGCCGCCTGGTGAGTTTAAGACTGCACCTGCTGTTGTCCCCATTGGTCAGGTTTTGCATCACACCTCTGATTCCTCATTGTCTAGGCCTTCTGCCTAAAAAAAAATTTCCGATTTTGATGTCTGTAAACAAATTAACCTCATCCCACCATTTAGGGAGGCCGAGGTGGATTCATATTTTGGCGCTTTTGAGCGCATTGCTGCAGCTTTGCGTTGGCCAAAAGAAGTGTGGCCTCTTTTGTTGCAATGTCGTTTAACAGGAAAGGCTCAGGAAGTTTGTTCGACGCTGTCTATTAATGACAGTTTAGATTATGATAAGATTAAGTCTGCTGTGTTGAGGGCCTACGAGCTTGTCCCCGAGGCTTATCGCCAGAAATTTCGTTCACATGTGAAAACTGCCAATCAAACATTCGTTGAGTATGCTCGTGAAAAGGGTGTTCTCTTTGATAAGTGGTGCCAGTCCAGCAAAACGACTAATTTTGAGCAGCTTCATGAACTCGTTTTAGTTGAGGATTTCAAGGATTCGTTGCCAGATAAAATAGTGGTGTACTTAAATGAGATTAGTTGAGGATTTCAAGGATTCGTTGCCAGATAAAATAGTGGTGGACTTAAATGAGAAAAAGATTTCCACTCTTGCCGAGGCCGCAGTGAGTGCTGATGAATTTGTATTAACGCACAAAAATGTGTTTGTAGCACCTGCTTGGCGAGAATTAGGCCTACCCTATTCTGCGAATTCGGACAAACCTAAATCAACTAAATTAGTGAAATTGTCAGGATCACCTGACGTTCGTGAATGTTTTTATTGCCACGAGACTGGTCATTTGATTGCCGTATGTCCTGTTTTGAAAAAGAAAAATAAGCTTAAACGAACGAAAAGTGTTGGCTTTGTTCGAACGGTTGGTACCGAATCGTACGAAATTGATTCTGTTTTTGAACCTTTTATTGCTCAAGGTATGATTTCGATAACTGGTTTAGAGAAGGATCAAGTCCCTGTTACCTGGCTGCGTGATACAGGAACTGCTCAGTCCTTTATTTTAGAAAGTGCTTTGCCATTCTCAAAGGAAACGTACTGTGGCTCAGATGTTTTAGTGCAGGGAATTGAGATGGGAGTTTGAAGGCTCCCTTGCATAAGTTGCATATTCGTTCCGATTTGATAACTAGTTTCGTAAAAGTGGCTGTACGAACGCAGTTACCTGTGAAGGGAGTTACAATGATTGTTGGAAATGATTTGGCAGGTGGAAAAGTACTTCCTCTTCCTGAAGTCATTGAGAATCCATTTAGTGTAGAATTTTCTGCTTTAAGTAAAGAAGATGCAGAAGATTTAACTGTGTTCCCTGCATGTGTGATTACTCGAGCCCAGTCACGAAAATTTCCCGATGTCGTTGATCTTTCCAACAGTTTCTTTGTGGATAAAGATGATTCTGACCCTGTTTCGCTGCAGCCTGAGGTGTCCGTGTCTATGTCGCTGTTCCCTGTCGGTGATGCTGACGCTGATTCTGCTGATCTGTTACTGTCTATTGATCGTGCGACGTTTGCTATCGAGCAAAAACAAGATTCGTCGCTAGCGTGTTGCCGAGATTCTGCGGTCATAAAAGAGGATGTTGTGAGTAAACCAATTGGTTATTTTTATGAAGACGGAATTTTAATGCGAAAAAGGACACCTTCGACATCAGATAATTCAGGCTG
>NW_015546146.1:0-207 GCF_001515605.1 Sinocyclocheilus anshuiensis | reverse complement strand
GATTATTCACGAGGTTTTAAAATTGAAGTTGAGGCCAGTGCCACCGGAGCTGGGGCTGTCCTTTTACAGGACGATGATGATGGTGTTGAGCATCCTGTAGCATATTTTTCAAAAAAGTTCTTACCAAACCAGAAAAACTATAGCACTATTGAGAAGGAGGCTCTAGCTCTGTTGTTGTCTTTGCAACATTTTGAAGTTTATGTGGGA
>NW_015546145.1:0-913 GCF_001515605.1 Sinocyclocheilus anshuiensis | reverse complement strand
CTGAAAAACCTTCATGTAAACACCTTAATCGATCCGATTGAGCTCTATCGGAATGAAATTTCAATCGGCTTGAAGGGGGTGGTTTATTCGTTTTCTAATACGATTGAGAGTGCATGTAAACACTCGATCGGATTGAACCCCGAAACCAGAGGCAGACAGTACATTTACTTGAGTATTGTACTTAAGTATACTTTTTGAGTATCTGTAGTTTACTTGAGTATTATTTTTTCTGGGAACTTATGACTTTAACTTCACTACATTTGAAAGACAAATATTGTACTTTTCACTCCACTGCATTTCTATGAAGGTCCTTGAAGTAGAAAGTCGTTAGCAGCTTTGAAAGTCAGTGGGTGATTTTTTTCTTCTCTAAAACGACTTTTTTTCAGACAGTTTATCAGTAATAACTCTTGTAGTGTCACAGTGTCTGGTTGTGGTGCCCTGGACTGGCCACTTGAGGGCGCTCTCCTGTTTCAGTGTTATATGTTGTAGTAAATCAGCTCAAAAGGGAAATATTTATGACTAATTATAACTGGTTATGATTAATAATACATATTTAGATTAGATCTTCAAATTAACTGTAGCAGAATCAATATTACCATTACTTGATCTGTCGATTAGATCTTAGAATTAACTGTAGCAGAATCAATATTACAATTATTTGATCTGTCCGTCCACCGAGCAGACAATATAATCATTTATCAATTCAAGGAAAGATTATTTTCCTGGCCAAGGAAAGTAGCTTTCCTTCTTTATGCAGTGCTAGCAGTAATTTAGCATATGTAGCAAGGGTTCAAACATTCAGTGACTTCGAATTGTGAGCATAATAAATGAAATTATATCTAACATTAACTAAGCAAAACACATATAAACAGAATGAAGCAAAGTAAGGAAAAGAGAGAGAAAAGTAAAAGAA
>NW_015546144.1:336052-336825 GCF_001515605.1 Sinocyclocheilus anshuiensis | reverse complement strand
CAATTCTGGCTTTTTTCTCACAATTGCGAGTTTATATCTCACAATGCAGACTTTTTTTCTCACAATATCAAGTTTATTTCCACAATTCAGACTTTTTAATTGCAGTTGCAAGTTTATATTTGCGAGTTTATATCTCACAATTCAGACTTTTTCCTTGCAGTTGCGAGTTTATATTTCACAATTCTGGCTTTTTTCTCACAATTGCGAGTTTATATCTCACAATTCAGACTTTTTTTCTCACAATATCAAGTTTATATCCACAATTCAGACTTTTTAATTGGAGTTGCGAGTTTATATTTCACAATTCTGGCTTTTTTTCTCACAATTGCGAGTTTATATCTCACAATTCAGACTTTTTTCTTGCAGTTGCGAGTTTAAATTTCACAATTCTGGCTTTTTTCTTACAATCGCGAGTTTATATCTCACAATTCAGACTTTTTTCTTGCAGTTGCAAGTTTAAATTTCACAATTCTTGCTTTTTTCTCACAATCGTGAGTTTACATCTCACAATTCAGACATTTCTGATAATTGCGAGTTTATATCTCACAATTTCACAATTCTGGCTTTTTCTCACAATTGCGAGTTTATATCTCACAATTCAGACTTTTTTCTTGCAGTCGCGAGTTTATATTTCACAATTCTGGCTTTTTCTCTCACAATTGCGAGTTTATATCTCAGAATTCAGACTTTTCTCATAATTGCGAGTTTATATCTCACAATTCAGACTTTTTCTCACAATAGCAAGTTTATTTCCACAATTCAGACTTTTTTCT
>NW_015546144.1:317201-335560 GCF_001515605.1 Sinocyclocheilus anshuiensis | reverse complement strand
CACAATTCAGACTTTTCTCGTAATTGCGAGTTTATATCTCACAATTGAGACTTTTCTCGTTATTGTGAATTTATATCTCACAATTGAGACTTTTTTCTTGCAGTTGCGAGTTTGCTAAAGTTAGCATTTTCCAAGATCTCCTACTGCACCTTTAATTTAGAGACTTTTCAGAGAGCTTTTTAGCATGCTAAATTCATAGTCCAATGAATACTGTTAACACTTAACAAAAAAAAACGAAACAGCTAAATAAAATGGGTATTTGTATGGAAGCTTTTTTCCATACATTGCATACATTAAGGTAATTGCAACTTTTTATCTCGTAATTCAGACTTTTTTCACAGAATTACAAATGAATAAACTCACAACTTCTCAGAATTGCAATTTATATCTCCCAATTCAGACTTTTTCTCACAATTGCGAGTTTATATCTCACAATTCAGACTTTTCTCATAATTGCGAGTTTATATCTCAAAATTCAGACTTTTTTCTTGCAGTTGCGAGTTTATGTTTCACAATTCTGGCTTTTTTCTCACAATTGCGTGTTTATATCTCACAATTCAGACTTTTCTCATAATTGCGAGTTTATATCTCACAATTCAGACTTTTTTCTTGCAATTCTGTGGTTATATCTCAAAATTCCCGCAAATCAGTCAAGATGCAAACTCAGAATAGCTAGAAAAAAGCCTGAAATGTGAGATAAAAGTAGCAATTACCTTTTATATATTTTTTTCATCTCATGGCGGGATTAAACTAAAACTAAAAACTAAAACATAATACTCAATAAAAATATATGCAGTACATGTGTTTAGGAACAAAAAACAATAAAAAATGACAAAAACAACAACATTTCTAAAACTAGCTAAAATGAAAAGAGAAAATATAAAAAAAATTAAATAAACTAAATAAAATAACAACATTTTTGTTAGAATCTAAATAAAATTACACTGGCTTGAACATTCTGCTAAGTATATAATTTTGTCCATGCAAACAGCGTTCATACAGGTTTGGACGATTTTTAAATTTGGTTGAAATTTTCCTTCAAGAGAAAAGTACATTTATTTAATCTCTGAAATATTTCTGCCCTACCGTAGAAGGAGAGACGCCCCTTCACTGTGTTTTTGCCTTTATATTTCACAATTCTGGCTTTTTCTCACAATTTTGCGAATTTATATCTCACAGTTCAGACTTTTTTCTTGCAGTTGCGAGTTTATATTTCACAATTCTGTCTTTTTCTCACAATTGCGAGTTTATATCTCACAATTCATACTTTACTCGTAATTGCGAGTTTATATCTCACAATTCAGACTTTTTCCTTGCAGTTGCGATTTATATTTCACAATTCTGGCTTTTTTTCTCACAATTGCGAGTTTATATCTCACAATTGAGAATTTTCTCGTAATTGCGAGTTTATATCTCACAACTCAGACTTTTTTCTTGCAGTTGCGAGTTTATATTTCACAATTCTGGCTTTTTTCTCACGATCGCGAGTTTATATCTCACAATTCAGACTTTTTTCTTGCAGTTGCAAGTTTATATTTCACAATTCTGGCTTTTTTCTCACGATCGCGAGTTTATATCTCACAATTCAGACTTTTTTCTTGCAGTTGCAAGTTTATATTTCACAATTCTGGCTTTTTTCTCACGATCGCGAGTTTATATCTCACAATTCAGACTTTTTTCTTGCAGTTGCAAGTTTATATTTCACAATTCTGGCTTTTTTCTCACGATCGCGAGTTTATATCTCACAATTCAGACTTTTTTCTTGCAGTTGCAAGTTTATATTTCACAATTCTGGCTTTTTTCTCACGATCGCGAGTTTATATCTCACAATTCAGACTTTTTTCTTGCAGTTGCAAGTTTATATTTCACAATTCTGGCTTTTTTCTCACGATCGCGAGTTTATATCTCACAATTCAGACTTTTTTCTTGCAGTTGCAAGTTTATATTTCACAATTCTGGCTTTTTTCTCACGATCGCGAGTTTATATCTCACAATTCAGACTTTTTTCTTGCAGTTGCAAGTTTATATTTCACAATTCTGGCTTTTTTCTCACGATCGCGAGTTTATATCTCACAATTCAGACTTTTTTCTTGCAGTTGCAAGTTTATATTTCACAATTCTGGCTTTTTTCTCACGATCGCGAGTTTATATCTCACAATTCAGACTTTTTTCTTGCAGTTGCAAGTTTATATTTCACAATTCTGGCTTTTTTCTCACGATCGCGAGTTTATATCTCACAATTCAGACTTTTTTCTTGCAGTTGCAAGTTTATATTTCACAATTCTGGCTTTTTTCTCACGATCGCGAGTTTATATCTCACAATTCAGACTTTTTTCTTGCAGTTGCAAGTTTATATTTCACAATTCTGGCTTTTTTCTCACGATCGCGAGTTTATATCTCACAATTCAGACTTTTTTCTTGCAGTTGCAAGTTTATATTTCACAATTCTGGCTTTTTTCTCACGATCGCGAGTTTATATCTCACAATTCAGACTTTTTTCTTGCAGTTGCAAGTTTATATTTCACAATTCTGGCTTTTTTCTCACGATCGCGAGTTTATATCTCACAATTCAGACTTTTTTCTTGCAGTTGCAAGTTTATATTTCACAATTCTGGCTTTTTTCTCACGATCGCGAGTTTATATCTCACAATTCAGACTTTTTTCTTGCAGTTGCAAGTTTATATTTCACAATTCTGGCTTTTTTCTCACGATCGCGAGTTTATATCTCACAATTCAGACTTTTTTCTTGCAGTTGCAAGTTTATATTTCACAATTCTGGCTTTTTTCTCACGATCGCGAGTTTATATCTCACAATTCAGACTTTTTTCTTGCAGTTGCAAGTTTATATTTCACAATTCTGGCTTTTTTCTCACGATCGCGAGTTTATATCTCACAATTCAGACTTTTTTCTTGCAGTTGCAAGTTTATATTTCACAATTCTGGCTTTTTTCTCACGATCGCGAGTTTATATCTCACAATTCAGACTTTTTTCTTGCAGTTGCAAGTTTATATTTCACAATTCTGGCTTTTTTCTCACGATCGCGAGTTTATATCTCACAATTCAGACTTTTTTCTTGCAGTTGCAAGTTTATATTTCACAATTCTGGCTTTTTTCTCACGATCGCGAGTTTATATCTCACAATTCAGACTTTTTTCTTGCAGTTGCAAGTTTATATTTCACAATTCTGGCTTTTTTCTCACGATCGCGAGTTTATATCTCACAATTCAGACTTTTTTCTTGCAGTTGCAAGTTTATATTTCACAATTCTGGCTTTTTTCTCACGATCGCGAGTTTATATCTCACAATTCAGACTTTTTTCTTGCAGTTGCAAGTTTATATTTCACAATTCTGGCTTTTTTCTCACGATCGCGAGTTTATATCTCACAATTCAGACTTTTTTCTTGCAGTTGCAAGTTTATATTTCACAATTCTGGCTTTTTTCTCACGATCGCGAGTTTATATCTCACAATTCAGACTTTTTTCTTGCAGTTGCAAGTTTATATTTCACAATTCTGGCTTTTTTCTCACGATCGCGAGTTTATATCTCACAATTCAGACTTTTTTCTTGCAGTTGCAAGTTTATATTTCACAATTCTGGCTTTTTTCTCACGATCGCGAGTTTATATCTCACAATTCAGACTTTTTTCTTGCAGTTGCAAGTTTATATTTCACAATTCTGGCTTTTTTCTCACGATCGCGAGTTTATATCTCACAATTCAGACTTTTTTCTTGCAGTTGCAAGTTTATATTTCACAATTCTGGCTTTTTTCTCACGATCGCGAGTTTATATCTCACAATTCAGACTTTTTTCTTGCAGTTGCAAGTTTATATTTCACAATTCTGGCTTTTTTCTCACGATCGCGAGTTTATATCTCACAATTCAGACTTTTTTCTTGCAGTTGCAAGTTTATATTTCACAATTCTGGCTTTTTTCTCACGATCGCGAGTTTATATCTCACAATTCAGACTTTTTTCTTGCAGTTGCAAGTTTATATTTCACAATTCTGGCTTTTTTCTCACGATCGCGAGTTTATATCTCACAATTCAGACTTTTTTCTTGCAGTTGCAAGTTTATATTTCACAATTCTGGCTTTTTTCTCACGATCGCGAGTTTATATCTCACAATTCAGACTTTTTTCTTGCAGTTGCAAGTTTATATTTCACAATTCTGGCTTTTTTCTCACGATCGCGAGTTTATATCTCACAATTCAGACTTTTTTCTTGCAGTTGCAAGTTTATATTTCACAATTCTGGCTTTTTTCTCACGATCGCGAGTTTATATCTCACAATTCAGACTTTTTTCTTGCAGTTGCAAGTTTATATTTCACAATTCTGGCTTTTTTCTCACGATCGCGAGTTTATATCTCACAATTCAGACTTTTCTCGTAATTGCGAGTTTATATCTCAAAATTCAGACTTTTCTCACAATTGCGCGTTTATATCTCACAAATCAGACTTTTGTCTCAGTTGAAAGTTTATTTCCACAATTCAGACTTTTTTCTTGCAATTGCAAGTTTATATTTCACAATTTGGCTTTTTCTCGCAATTCTGAATTTATATCTCACAATATAGTCTTTTCTCACAATTGCAAGTTTATACTGTATCTCAAATTTCAGACTTTTTTCCTCGCAATTGCAAATTTAAATCTCACAATTCTGGCTTTTTCTTGTATTTCTGGGTTTATATCACACAATTCAGACTTTTTTGTCAGAATTGTGAGGGAAAAAGTCTGAATTGTGAAATATAAACTAAGCTTTCATACAGCAGAGGGGTTTTTTCAGTAAAAAGTCCGTTTTTTTAAACAAGTAGCCAGGTATCCTGATGCTAAACACATACAAAGACACTCAAGTAATAATCACATGTTTTCCTAAACTGTCCTCTCTCTCTCATATCTAGTTTGATTCATTCTAATAAATCGGTTCTTTTGGATGTTCTATGTAGATGAATAGCCTGATTGAGATTGTAGTTTTTGTGTTCATATAGCTTAACTTTTTTCTGAAAAAGCAGTTTGCATTTGACTGTTTAGCTACTTTCCTTTTTAATTAGCTTTTATCTTAACAAGTAGCTCCCCAACGCTAATAAGAAAGTGTATGATGAGTTGGTGACACAAATTTGCCACTGCTTGCTTTGAAACTTCTGTGTGAGCTGTGCTTCATACATCGCTACACTATTGAAAATGCAGACCAAACTGACTTTTTTTTCTGCACAATTTCACTAATAAAAGCCATTTCTTGCTCAGCCGTATTATTTTAAGAACTTTAATGCTTAGCAAACTGACATGGATCCTCAAAAGTCTGAAGTGAATGTTTTACTATTAAGGTTTTAAGCTAACATACTAACTTTAACTTACTAAACAAGATTCTTTTGAAACTATTGTTCCACTATGATAACAGAAAGAGAAAACGGACCATAAGCGTCTTACTGTGCACAAGTATGGAAACTGGAAAGAGGCCACAATTCAACATTTAATACTGAATAGCTTATCTTCTTATTATGTGGTCATAATTCAGCATTGGTAGGACCAGATTCAAACAGTGACCTCAGCCATTGATGATATATGATACAGAATATGTTGATACAACATGGTCTGGACTGAGCTCTTCTGTCAGAGATAGAATGCTAGCTAACTTGATATAAATTAATATAAATGGTTTCCAGATCTATTGAATGGTATTTTGGACTGACTCTTGACAGTAGGATAGTTCTATTTGAAACCGCTATCAGAGACGTTAATGGAAAAATAAAATCAGCAGCATTAGTTCATCGTACTATCATGTGAAACCACTTTCAGAAAACATGCCTTTCAAAGTATTTCAAATATTAGTCTTTATGGATTCTTTATGCATAAATATTGCTTGTATTGTCATGGAGTTTAACATATTTGAAAACCTATATGACAAAATCAATCAAAATATTAGCTTATTTATTATTTATAAGTACTTTAAAAAAAATGTGTTGTTGTTGATTGATTTTGTAATTTTGGATTTCAACGATGTTAAGCTCATACAAAATACAAGCAATATTTCTTATTAAGTATTATTAAGTTTTGGCGCTTAAAATGAATAAATGAATAATATTTATGTTATAATTTATTATTATTATTATTATTATTATTATTAACATAGTAATTACAATAATTATTTAATAAAATGATTACAATTGATTACAAAAGTTACTAAATTATTAATTTATTTATCCAAAACCCTTTTGTTTGTTTTTTGAAATTATGTTGCCTTTCCCCATTAATTGCCACTTCATTTTGTTCTGCTTGTTTCTCAATAAAAGATGACATTGTATTTTACTGTCCCAGAGCCATAGCCAAAAAACAACAACAACACTGTAACCATCTTGCCCAAATAGACCAAAACATTTTCTCATTTCAAGAGTCCATTGCATAAGGAAATTATTTCCCCCTTTAACTCGAACCGTTGCAGTCTGTCAGTCTTATAATGGCAGTCAATGGGCTCCACAGTTTGAGAGTAAAAAAAAACATACACAGACGAAACCAAATTAAATCCTGCGGCTCGTGATGATACATTGAGGTCTTAAGACACGAAACGATCGTTCTGTGCAAGAAACTGATGTGGATCAGAGGTAAAAAATGATATAAATACTGATCAATGTCCAACTGTCCTGAGCGCGTTCACAACATCCGGCGCGTGATGTCAAATAAATACGGTTGGGCAAAAAATTCCACGCTGTCTGATGATATATCAAAATCGTCTTCCATTGTGATGACCTGTACTTCTAAATATCTTTAGATCATCGCAGTGCCAGTGAACACGTCCGCAATCTCTCTGCACTGTGTAAATAATGAGTGACGTATACGCACGACAGATCGCTTCCGCACATGCGTCTACTATATGTATAGATGCTCCAGATACGTTGACGCGTCCGCCATTTTGGAACGTATCACGACCCATAGAAACAGTCACTAATGAGGCATCTACTTATACATATATCTATGTCTACTATGCCAGAGCACATACATGCGTCACGCACCGGATGTTGAGAACACGCTAAGGACATTTCAGACATTACGGTGGATCAGAGGTAAAAAATTATATAAATACTGTTCAGTTTCTTGCACAGACTGATTGTTTAGTGTCTTAAGTCCTCAATGGATCGTCACGAGCCGCAGGGTTTAATTTGGTTTTGTCTGTGTATGTTTTTTTTTTACTTTCAAAGCCGTGGAGCCCATTGACTGCCATTATAAGACTCACAGACTGCAACGATTTGGGTTAAAAATCTCTGTTTGTGTTCTACTGAAGAAACAAAGTCACCTACATATTGGATGCCCTGGGCGTAAGCAGATAAACATCACATTTTCATTTTTGGGTGAACTATCCCTTTAATCGCCTTTTATTAAATCAGGGTGAAGCAATTAGGGTGTGTATTTAGCTTTAATATGGCCTTTATTAAGATTATTCATTCCACACCATTTGAACTGGGAAGCAGATCTGAAACAGTCACAGAAGCACTAATGTGTAAAAGGAGCTCGAGGGGTTCGCTGAGTCATTCAATTAGATCCAACACACATGAAACCCTTCAAATTACTGAGCAATTCATTAAAAACAGACCAGAGTGCTCATAACAAGAGGAAAATATCAGTCTGATCCAGAGCAATACATCATGATCAAACGCATATTATCTCATTCAGAACTATTGAGAGATATTTATTTTGATTCAGGTGGAGTTGTGTAAAAATAAATAAAATTCACTGAAATTAGATTCCTGGTCCAGCAAGGGTTTTTAAAAATTCATAAGCTGAAGTATAAGCAAAAGTAATAGTGTTGCCTGCCTATTGAATAATCAATACTGTTTAATAATGCATGATTCATAAGGGAAGGAATATTAACAATGAATTACATCAACAAGCAAATATAGTGCGGGTTGATTTCATGCTTTTTTGACGTTATCAGGTTTGTCTTTGTTTCTTAAGCAGTTGAAGTGATTGTCAGCACTTTAGAAACACGGACAGATGCAACGGTTGCATAATAAGACAAACAAATCTGAAGCGCAATCTGTCAAAACTCAGAATGAATTAATTCTGGCAGAAGGAAGATTGGGATCTCAAAGGAATCTTCATTTAAATGCAGAGGCACACCGGCATATTTTCGCACATTTCGGCTGTTTTTCCAGGCTCACGTTTGGATTGTATTTCCATGCACTGAAATGCATTTGAATGAACACGGATGTATTAGCATATTATTGCAAGACAGAGCGTGTGTTCTGTAAATGCATGGGCGTTTCTTCAACTACACGCACTTTTAGCCCTTAAAAAGCACTTTTCACACTCGCAATAGATTAATTTGTCTACTAATCGTGGAAATACATGCAAATACAACACACAAGAATTCTTTCTTCTTCTTTTTTTTTTCTTTTTTTTTCTCCAGAACTAACCAGGCCCAGGTCGGGGACCTATATATATACATATATATATATATATTAACTTAAATGATTTTAGCAAATGGCTGCAATATAACAAAGAGTGAAACATTTAAGGGGGTCTGAATACTTTCCGTACCCACTGTATATATATATATACCTATATATATATATATTCTTCACATTCAATGGTATATCATCAAGTCATTATAAATTGTTGTGCGAAAACGTTTAAATATTAATAAATCAACACTACACATCTTGAAGGCACGGAAGCACAAAACGGTATATTTCTTACATATTTCTAAGTATTTAAATAGCTTAAATTGTAATTTTTTTATAACAAATTAAATGATTGACAGCCTGGGTCTGTGACAAGGGTAAAACTATCAAATCTATAAAAGCCATTTGAGCTTTCATGTAAAATAGATAATAATAATAATAATAATAATAATAATAAATTGTTAAATTGTTAAATAAAAATGAGATTTTTTTTTTAAATGATCAGATTACAAGCTTGATTTTATTATTATTATTATTATTATTATTATTAATTTTTTTTTTAAATGATCAGATTACAAGCTTGATTTTATTATTATTATTATTATTATTATTATTATTATTATTATTATTATTATTATTATTATTATTATTATTATTATTATTATTATTATTATTATTATTATTATTATTATTATTATTATTATTATTATTATTATTATTATTATTATTATTATTATTATTATTATTATTATTATTATTATTATTATTATTATTATTATTATTATTATTATTATTATTATTATTATTATTATTATTATTATTATTATCCTGAAAATGAGTAACAATCTGATAAAAAAAATTAGATGTCCTTTTTTATAATGTATTATATTTTTGCACAATATAATATTTAAATAGTTTAAAAGTAAAAATGTAATGATATTTTTATTATGAGTTTTTGTACTTTACGACTGAAAGTCTGTAACAAGAATAAAACTATTAAATCTATATATAAAAAACATTTAAATTTCAATGTTAATTAGCAAATAATAATAATAATAATAATAATATGAAAAAAAAATGTTACTTATACAAGCCAGTTAAAAAACTTTGATATCTAGTGTGATTTATATTTATTTATTTATTGTTTTTGTGTTTGTTTGTTTGTTTTCTCTCAAATGAGTAATAGATAGAATCCAATAAAAAAAGGCCTTTTGTATACTATAATTTTGTACACAATAGAAATCTTTAAATAGTAAAACCAATAATATTTGTATGATGAAGTTTCATGCTTTATGACTGAATGCTGAATTTGTGACAAGTTCAGTAAATAAAAGCCATTTGTCCATTTAAACAAAGCAGCTAATAATATTAATAATAATAATAACAGAAAACAATAATAAAAGGGGGTGTTAAAAATAAGATGATTATTTATAAAAAAAATAAGATTATTATTATTTTATTTATTTATTTATTTATTTATTTGTTTGTTTGTTTGTTTGTTTGTTTGTTTTTTAGTTAAAAAATAATATGATGCCCTTGTTTTGCATTTTATAAACTGCATCCATTCAGAACACCCATAATTGTGGGCATAGTTAGGAAATATAATTTTTGACTGTGAGGATGAAATTAATACTGTTGATGCCGATGCAGCAGTGCATGAAAGCATTCTCAAACAGGTCAAACACATTTAATTGATTTCTGCTGCTTCTCTATGGAATGGCTCGCTGGGCAACGTTCACTGTAGCATCCCATGAAACCAGATCCTTATTTACCCATGCAAGTGCTTTTTATAAATGGACTAAACATGTAGACCGAGCTAGCGCTGCAAATATCTGTGCCCCTGCCCGTTCCTGCTTTAATTTCTGTCTTGCATTTCATGCTTTTGAGGTCAATTTGTAATAATGAAGTGTAAAATAACCTTTAATAAAGCTTTTGGAAGATTTAATGGTCAAAACGAAGGCCCTGAATCTCTGTTAGAGCAGATCGGTCCTGGATGGGCAGTGAATGCTGGTGCAGATCTTCTCTGGAGGAGAGTTTCATAGTATCTGGTTTGAATCAAAGGCTTGCGGAAATATTTCACAGTGGAATTAAAGTGCTGTGAATGAGAAACATGTGACGAGTCAAAGTGGTGAAGGACTCTGGCTAAAGCAGTCGCTCTGAGAAGCTGATAAAATGTCTGCTGAATGTAACCCAGATTACTAGAAACCCTGTTGCTGAAAAAAAAACTACAACATTCATGATTGTGCAAAACAGTATTCTATTTTGTTAATATCTGTAAAGAGAAAAAAAGGAAGTGTATAAAGTTAAATTAAAAACTTATTTAGAAAAGTTATTTAATTTAATAAGATGAAGATTGGTCCAATTAGACGAGTGGAAAGTTAGCCCTGTCCTAACGGGTGGAGCCGGGACAGAGATGATGCAACGCTTTTTTTTTCCGAGAGAGAGGCAGCTGATGCGAAACTGAAAAAGAATAGAAAAAATAGAATTTGAAAGAACAAACTAACAGTTGTATCAGATAAATACATGATAAATAAGATTTTGAGATAAAAGTGTGGATTGAACATCGTTAGTTAATGACCACGGGTGAATTCTAGCGTGAATGCTACGGGGAAGATACAGGCCTGAAGTTGAAGTTTTGCCTTTCTGGAAATTTCATAACTGAAAAAAATCAAATTCTCTTGGTAAGTGAAGTGAATAAATCCTCAATTACTGAGGTTATTTTGTGTAAATGTTTGATAAATGGTGTTTAACCATTAACTGCTGTTGTATTATGTGCAGTTGTATGAAAAGACGCATAAAAGTTTATCTTCTGGTTTAAAATGGGAAGAATATTGTGTGAATGTGCTAACGAACTAATGTTTCGTAGTTAAAAGTTACTTTGAGCAGTTTACAAATGTTATTTTAATGGTTTTTGTCGTGTATTCGAGCTATGAGCTAACGGCTGATCGTGTCGCACGTCATGCGGGCAGATGAGGCCTAAGTGCGTCATTTAAAAAATGGTCTTTGCACATCTATGCAATTTCAATGTGTTAATGTTAGATGAAAATGAAGTTAAATATGTTGAATGTTGTTCATTTGCGGATTAACTGCTGTAAATATGTATATTTTTGAAAGGAATGTCTAATTGTATTTTTTGGCTTTGTCTTTTGCAAAGCTGGGTCTTTTCGTTTTTCCCTTTTTTTCTGTCCTTTCTTGTTTTCTTTCTATTTTCTACTTTTTTCATCATTTCCTGAGTCGGATGCTGCACGTTTCTTGGACATTAACCAATTTCTGAGGAACATTTTGAACTTGAACTGTCCCTGCTTCGCGTTACAGCCGTCATTGCATGCAGGAACTGGCGAGCCATGCCCATATAAGGACCGAGCTTTGTGGATCAAGGAATCAACCAAGTGGTAGGATTGTGTGTATGTTTTCCTCCCTTTCTGACTGAACGTTGCTCAGAAATTCAATTGCGGAAGAAGGATCTCGTGTAAGCAGCAGTGAACTGGAACTGAGATTTAGTGGAATCCTAATTCACATCGAGTATGCTATTGTGAGCAGTTAATTTGATTTGTTGTGATTTTCATTTTTCTATTGTTGTTTTTTTTCTTTTAAATTCTACTGTATTTTATTTCATCAAATTATTTGGTTATATATATATATAAATATATATTTCTTTTTCTGGAAAACAAGGGTGAAAAAGGTGTTTCAAAGGGTTATAATTTGGAAGAATTGTATTCAAATTCAAAGTTATTCTTACATCAAATAAGCCAATTAGAAACAAATTGAATAAATAGGTGAAAATAAATGTTATACACATATTAGCCAAGTAAGGGTCAATTAACTTTATTAGCTTGAATCTAAATAGGTCAAAAAAGAGGTAAACAATCAATAATAGTCACAAAACTAAATAGGAAATATAAATATATATAAACGGTCACAATAAGGTAAAATTAAATTTGTTTGGAACAAGTCTTTATTTTGATTTTTGCCATTACTTTTCTTTTGTGTCATGTTGTGATGTTGTTTTAAATTTCAATGCTTTATTTTATTTGTATTCATTATTTTTTCCCCCAAATACATCTTACCTGTTTCTAACGCAGCCAGTGTTGTCGCCATTGCCTTTCTCCTTGTTGACACTGTCTCTTGAGCGAGTCTAATCTTCTGGTCACTGGTCCAAATCTAGAAACAGTGCACTCCCTTCTCGCTCATTTCCGTTATTCACTGGGAGGGTTGCACTCGCGCCGCGCGTTACATGAACGTTCTGTGAGGATTTTGTAAAGAGGTCAAAATCATCCTTAAGGATCTTTCTGAACATATTAGCATCTTGAAACAGGTCCTTTTCCAGTTTCATAATGTGGTTTTTGTAGTACATTTCTGTAAGATTGTAAACATTCTGTTAGATGTGTTAGCATGTAAAATCATGCTAGCCATGTTCCAAAACAATACAACATGGCAAAACATGCTAGTAACATATTAGCAATATGTTTGGGATATAATTATGCCTTCAGAAAGGTAACTGTCAAATGCAACCTCTTTTGAGTCTTGTTTTGGAGTTGTATTCTTGTTGTCTCCTGTGTATTTGTGCACTTCTGTTTCTAGCATTCTTTGTCTGGTCCTGTCCTTGAATGGATGTATTGTTGTTGTGCTCAGGTCCGGTTTTCTTGTGGTCCTTGTTTCCTGGTATTCCGAGATTTGTGGTGTTCTTTAATTTGTATATTTATCATTATTAAAGCTTATCTGCAGTTGGATCCTGCTCTTCCTCGTTCCTGTTACAGTAACAGGATTGACGGTAACAGGGCTGATTATTTTGCAGATTAATTTAAATATAAGCCTCGTGCTCAAGGTCATAAAATACAGATGTATAATACATGATTTTTTTTTGGGGGGGGGAGGGATTAAATGGGAGGAAAAATTCAACAATGATTCTGCTTTCTCTCACAAAAGTATTCTGTTCCCCAAAAAACTTAGCATTAATTTATGAAAAGTATTAAAAATTAATGAATAACTAATGCCAACTTCCCTAAATGTTAAATTAATACAAAATTCTGTCATGAAACTTTACACAATCTGATATAATGACATCATTAGTCACATGGCACAGCCGACTCGTTTTAGTTGCATCAGCAGCCAATGAGCTCGCTGCTCAACATTCTAATACTTGGCCAGTGCTTGCTGTAGCAGTTGCAGCATGCTTCAGAAACCCTCCACCTCCCCAGCTCCACCTGTATAGATCTGCTACAGGGTGATTACATGTGTGTTATACATGTTTTCTTTTTGTTTTTTTCATACAAGGTATATGTGCAGCAGCAGTATTTTATACATGCTCACAGCAGCATGTCTGTGGATGTACTGGCAGTAGCAAGTCTCGGTTGTCAATACTTAGTACCAGATCTATTTCGCCAAGACCAACCACATTAACATCGCCATGTACATTACCATGCTAAACTCTCAGAGAGTTACCATGACAGAAATGTTAATGTTAATTTATCCTAAATATTAGCATGTCTGCATGTTCAGTAATTATTCTTTGGTTTCGATGTTTTAACTTTTTTGTTTTGTTTTTTTCTTTGTTTCCATTGACTTTTAATCTTTCTGCATCAATCTTACATACGTTATTCATGTTTTCGTCATGGCAAAGAGTACACTGTTTACCCAACAATAACACTCAAAGCATAGGTGCTCCCATTGGTAATTTGTCATTTGGCAGACTATTTTCGCCTAAATCAACTTATAGTCCAATAACTGCAGAAAAACCTCCCTGGAGCAAGCTGGGGTGAAGTGCTTTGCTCAATGGTGCAATGGTAATTAGCGATGTTTGACTTGTAAACAAGCCATTTGAATGTATTAAAAAAAAACTGATTCATGGATATGAAACTGACTTGTCTTTTAAAAAATAAAAGTTCCTTATTGGAACTGATGGTTCCATTAAGAACCTTTAACATCCATGGAATATTTCCACTCCACAAAAGGTTCTTTAAAGTGGAAAAATGTTCTTTCATTTATTAAAATGTTCTCCACACTAAAAACAAATGGTTCTTCTAAGAACTGTTCACTGAAAGGTTCTTTGGGGAACCAACAATGGTTCTTCTATGGCATCACTGCAAAGATACCTTTATTTTTAAGAGTGCAGGTTATCTCAAGACTTTATTGTTCACTGATCATCCCTACCTTGCCTTAAGCATAATCAAATGTTATGTTACTAAGAGCCTGAACATCAAGGATAGCACATCCAGACTGTAGATGTTTAGTGTACTCAGAAATAATGACGTGGGCATATGGACTGTGTTACTTCAAAAAGGTCTGCAGTATGTTGTGTATCTGGTATCACTTAGGTGACAGTCGACAAAACCTCATGATGAGCCAATAGCTTCATTTTGTTCTCTGAAACTGAGAAGCGCCGCAAATTTGACCCTGAAGACAGTGTGCAAATTACTGTCACACTTTACTGAGGATGAATGAACGGCAATTTTAAACAGCTTCCCAGGGCTAACTATAACCGTTCTGTTTGGCTTGTTGGCATCAATGACTAAGAACGAATTCATCTCTAAACGCAAAGAAGGAGATGTTTCAATGAAAGCAACAAGATTTAGCATGCAAACCTGAAATCTAAAACAACAGATTCTGATTTATCTCTGGATTTATTTCTGGGTGGAATTGCGTGGTTGCCTGGCCCGGTGTTTAACGCAAATTCAGTTTGGGTCCTAAAAACTGCTTATTTCAAAGAACTAATTGATTTCAGTCAAGGGTTTCTGAGATGGTGATTTGGTGGTTTTGGATTAACAGTCCATTTATAAAAACTGTCAACGCAATCCTACTAGAAACATCAGGGGAAAAAAATATCTCATGCAGATCCTTCAAGCAAGACCTCGGCTTAAGGGAAAACTTCGATTTGTCAGCGATGACCACAACAAAGTGGACAAATCATTTTGCACTGACACAAATCCTCTTCTGGTTAGCATAAAAAATGGCTGGTTAGCATGGGCTAACAGCATATTTGTAATGCTGATACAGCAGGTAGACATGTGCTGTCGCTTGAGTCAAGATTACTCCCCGGAGGAGCGTCTGCAAATGGTCTGTTAATCTCCGTCAGCCTCTTCCCTCGTATATCATTCTGAATGTGGATTTTACTGGACTTTTTTAGCGTCTGCCTTTTTATTGCCTCTTAGAAATAAGGGGCTGTGGTGGTACCTTGGTGCAGTGGTGGTTAGGGGTGACTTCAGGGTGATTTTTAAGTAAAATGCGTTTCTGGATCAATATCATGGTCCTGGAACAGCATTTATCCAATCAGATTGTAAGATTATGTTTATTGGGGTTGGGTCTTCAACCATTTTTTTTTACGTTGGCAAATAAATATAGTCTACAAAGAAATGCTGTGTTCAAGTTGATTTTATCTAGTTAACAAAAAACTTTATAACATGTTCAGGAAAAGTTTAAATTTAATGACTCTATAAATGTCATGTAGTATAACCAAGTAACCAGACAACAAGTCTCCCAAGACAATATTTTGAATTCATGATTAGACATCTTTCAATTTTATTTTTATTTTCAAAAATGTTTTTAAAATTATTTTTCAATGTAAAAAGTATTTTTCAAATGTCATAAATTGTTCATGACAAATGTATTTACATTTTTAGGAGTTGCACCACATGAAATTTTACAACCTAAACTAACCTTATTATGTCATAAAAAGGTCAAAGCATCACAAAGGTCTTCAGGGGCCCTCTTTATGATAATGTTTCTTGTTTTATGCTTATGTTTCTGCATGTTGGTTGCACCACATGACACTATGTCAGACACACGTTTTAAAATATATTTTTTCAAGAAATAATTTTATAACAAATATTTTATGCTTTTTATACAATTGTATGCCAAATTTTATGATATATCATATAGATCTGAAAAAAAAAAAAGATTTTCCTGTATTTGACCCATGTACTATTTTCTTCAGAATTTTTCATTGATTTATGCATTCCTCCTTGTTTCTTTTAGATGTATCATTGCATTTTACATGAAGTAATACAACAATTCTCTTAATTTGTTACATTTTGTAAAAGTTTACTTATAGGGAGAGTACTGTAAATATTGAAGTATGTAGTGTAAATTAAGAGTTATGTGTTTTTGAGGAAAAAAAGGGAGACTAATTTTAATTTTAATATCTGGCTCTGTGGAAATGGAGTTTATGTACACAAAGAATGTCGCTTTACTGTTGTTAATTAGCATCTAGCTAGCAGGTCTCAATAATATAAGTAATTTGAAACAGAAATGTTTGTGAATATGAAAAAAAAAAAAAATAATAATGTCAAGGACTCACATCACCGAGACTACTTAATTGGGTCACTTACAAATCATTTTTATTCATTATGTTAAATTTTACATAATTCAATTATGCATTCTGACAAGGAATTACTGAACTTAACCGAGAGGAAAATAGTATGTTGATGTAACTTACTTGATTGGTGTGTAACCGATGTGCTGATTAAATCATGTATATTGAAAGCACTTTGTTCAGTGTAGAGTTGGCTGTTAAATCACAAAGCCTCAAAGCTTTATAATTTACACATGAAAAGAGCTGCTCTAGTGGCGTCTCAAAGCAACCAGCACTGCGGAGCGGCTAACTGTGCAGAAAGCATTGAGCTATAAAAGAGCAAAGAAAAGAAGCAGAGGGTTATCAGAGTGGTCACTGGTGGGTATGTTCAGAGAGAAGAGATCCTGCCAGTCCTGATGGAAATCATGAGTCCTCTGGTGAGTTCAGGAATGCTGCACACTAACACAGCTCCAGTTTCTCTGTAATCTAAACCCCTGCGCTCAGCAGGCACAATGGAACAGTGTTGGGAAAGAGGCCAGAAAGGAGCTCCACAGTCTGGGGAGAGCCTTACAAACAAGTATCTGGAGACCCGGGAAGACAGTCAATGGTTTAAACTGATAAGGATCTGAACACCTCAATGGCTGTGGTGAGAGCGATAAGAGTGTCTCCAAGAGCGTCATGTACATGTCTTACTGAGTGATACTTATACCTGGTTTAGCCTTGCATGGTCAAATGTTAGACCTTGGATTCCTCATTGGCCTCTATGCAAATGATGTTGGCTTTGATATTCATGGTAGTTCTCCGAAGAACCTTTCGGTGAAAAGATCTTAGAAGAACCACATTTTTTCTTTACATGAAGAACATTTTAACTCTTCCCCCGCCATAGACAAGTTATCTAGTCTTTTTCAAGAAAACGCTTCCCCACCAAAGACGAGTTTTTACAGCTTTCCGTGTTTTCACTGTTATACACTCGGGGGCGCTATTACGCATCTTCTGACCAAGTACAAATCCTCCCGAACAAAAACACACGTGAACAGGACGGAGAAACGAGCGATCTCTTATGTAAACAGATGCATATGAAAAATAATGCGATCATCAGCAATAGACAGCATATAAATTAAAACAGCATAATGTTACAGAGTAAAATGTTGATCCAGGAAGTGGTATATGTCTGTGCAAGCTTTGGAGGTGTTGATGGAAGCGATTTACTGGATTATGCTTTGATAATCGTACTGAATATGATCCAGATGTAGTTTTTGATAAAAATTTTATTTTCTCACCTTTTTGCTCAAAATTATGCATTTTTATGAAAGCTACCTATATTCAAGTGTTGATCAAAAATAATGTTTTAAGCTAGAATAAAACAGATTTTTTTTTGTTTTTGTTTAAAAGTAGAGGCTCTGATCTTTATTTTGGTGTATTGCATATTCAAATATTCATACAGCAAAATATACTGGAGGCCATCAAATTTTAGTGAAAATCATCAAAATTGCTGGCGGTGGCTGGCAACTTTTTTCAAAAATGCTGGCGAGGAAAGAGTTAATAATGCCCGGTTCAGACTACATGATTTTAGCCCGATTTTGCCACGATTTGCTTGGCATAGGGTGTCGTGGGGATTCGTAAACGACAATTGGCGTCGGGACGCAAGATTCCATCGTTTCAGCTCGTGTAGTGTGTCAT